>NC_064816.1:161997589-162080054 GCF_023721935.1 Panthera uncia | reverse complement strand
CAACACCATCACCATAATCACCATCACCATCATCACAATCACTATCATCACCATCACTATCCATCGTCACCACCACCATCACCATCATCATTATCATCATTACCATCATTACCATCATCACCATCATCATCACCATCACCATCATTATCATCACCACCATCATCATCACCATCATCACCATCATCCTCACCATCACCACCATCACAATCATTGCTATTTCCATTGTTATTGCTGCTGCAGCCACAGTTCCACAAAGAGTGTTTTTTCAGATGTTTAAAGTTTTTAAGAGTGGCGGATTTTCCAGAGAAAACCATGAAAGTATGGATGATATTTTCTAAACTGTACCTTGTAGTTAATATGTATCTCTATCGGGAAAGAAATTCCCAATAAAAATTCCCAATAGTGAGAATTCCCAATTGGTGAGAAACACATACCCCTGACAATGAGAGTGCCCCGTGGGACTCAGGAGGGAGTAACCCAAGTAAACACGGTCCATCTTCTGACCATAACAGCACTCTAGGTGTGCAAACGTGGGCAAGCTAGTGTGCTTCCCTGACTCTCAGACCCTGCTGTCTATAAGGGAGGTACAGTATACGGCCTCACAGACTGGTCATGAAGCTCAGGGCGTCTCACAGCACAGAGCCGGGCACACCTGAAGCGTTCTGTCTTTGTGGCTGTGCTGCAGGAGGTACGGAGGAAGCACGTTGGTCATTCAGGGCAACTACTGAACTTGGCTTCGAGCAATAAGGACAGACTTCATCAGGGACGAAACGTTGCATCACATCTTGAGGGAGAATGGGAGGAAAGGACAGAAGGGCCTGTTTTGAAGAAGGAAATAAAAAGCACACCGTCCCTGAGTTTAACTGGGGGAGCTGAAAGGATCTCTCCTGTTTTGTAAAGCATCAGTCCTTAAAAATATGTAGGGTGTTGTCAGCTTTCACCTTTGAAAAGCTTAGCTCTGGTTGCCTTTTTCCTGGTTTTGTCACTTACAGGGGTCTGTGAAAGGTGCCAAAATTAAGACCTTCCTATTATTTTCAAAAATGGTGGGGGAACCTGGGTGGCTCAGTCAGTTAAGCATCTGATTCTTGATTTCGGCTCAGGTCATGATCTCATGGCTTGTGAGATAAGCCCCTTGTCGGGTTCTGCACTGACAGCGAGCAGCCTGCTTGGGATTCTCTCTCTCCTTCTCTCTGCCCCTCCTCTGCTCCTTCTCTCTCTCCCTCTCTCTCTCTCAAAAATAAATAGGCATTAATTTTTTTTTAAATATTTTCATGGTGAATCTTCAGGCATCAATGAATGGGCCACCCGGCCAGAAACGAGGACACAGTGGCACTCAAAACTTTCTCGAGAGGAAAAGACTCAGAGTTCCGGTGGTCAGTTTCCTCAGTGTTCTGTGATTCTTCTTTGCTTGGGAATGTGAAGTCAAAATATTTCGATAGATATTGTCTATGAGGAGAGGTTTGGCTCTTGAAAAGGAAGGTCCAGGAAAATGTGATAAATACAACAAGTTATCATATCGTTATAATGCCTGATGTTGTAAACTCAGGGAGAGCCGTTCCAACTCGGGCTGTTTGAGCAGTAAGAAGGGACGTTTTAACGCCCTTCCTCGTAGCAGGCGTGACGTGGACGGAACAGGGCAACTCCAGGGCTGTAGCCTTTCCAAGAGCCCCCTCACCAAGGGCATCCAGTTAACCCCTTTCGTCCTAATTAGCGGCAGCAATTGAGATCCACCTGACCCATCGTTGACCTCTGTTTTTGTAAACTTGTTTGGAATTTAATCTTGTAGGTTGTTCACACGAAACACTGGGAGTCAGGATCTGATGTTTAACTTACTTACGAAAGTACGGCACAGCCCGGGGTCCACTGCCCCCCTCACTTGCCCCCCTCGCCACGCCTGGAATCCACCCTCCTCCCCGCCTCCTGTGCCGTCTCTTATTGGAGTAGTTCATGGCTCGTAACCACGGGGACCTTTAGGGCATGATCAGGTTTCGTGATGTCCCTGCTAAAGCTTTGCACCAGTTCCCGTCCTGACCTGTGGCCCTGACCCTGCACCACAGTGACCCCTGCCCTTACTTTGACCTCATCCCCTCCGCATTTGCTCGTGGACCAAGCAGTCCGCTCACCCCCATCCCCACCCCCCGCCCTTGGGCCCTGAGCCCGCAGAGCATACTCCGGAGTCTGCTCAGTTGGCCTTGTCCTGTGGGCACCAGCCAGCTGTCCCTCAGCGGGCCTGTCCTGGCTTCCAAACTCACACAGCCTCCTGCCATACACCCCCAGCATGTAAACCTCTGCTCCTCGATTCAGAGCCCTGCCGTGGTCTGAAATTGTCCTGTTCACTTATCGACCTGCTTGCTTGGGGTCGGCACTGCCATAGAGGAGAAGCTCCATGCAAGTCGGGGACGGCGGCCGGGTCTCCCTGGGGTCCCCCACTGGGTTTGGTGCCCAGAAGAGCGCTCGCTTTTAAAAGATTCTGTGGACACATTTAAAATATGTACAATTCATTAATCAGCTCACTGATTAATTAGATGCAAGGACTATTAAGCTGGTTCATCTCCTTGCATCTATATTTCATTTTCCGTATCTACTAATGGTTTTTGATTGAAACCACTGTATTTGTTGCTCTGCTCATAATTACATATGCCTTTGAAATTTGGTGACGTCTGTAACAATTCATAACGTATGTTACCTTTGTTAATGACCTCTGATTTGATTCAACTAGCTTTTCCTAAGCCTGGCTTTGATAATTCTGGGGCTGAAACAAAGGTATTTCTGTTCTCTAATGATTTTGTAAGATGCTCTCCCCGTGTTCACACAGTTTGATCTAAACAAGATCAAATGGGTTTAGATATAGTTCAAAACAAAATATTACTTAGTTCTATTAATCATATCTTGAACGTTTTATCTTAATTGTCTGCTCTAAGGAGACGTAGTTCAGCCATTTATTTGTTGTGTGTTTAAGCCTTGTGTGTGCCAGGCACCGCCCAGCTGCTATGGAAGATCCCGGAAGACCCCAGGGAAGGGAAGCGATCTTAGGCCTGGGCCCTCAGGATCCCACAGGAGCCGAGAGTCAGTGCACCAAGGACTGTGTAGGTGGCATGTCCACGTGAGACCTGCCAAGTGCTGGGAGCAGACCTAGACTTCCCGGCTGACGTTGTGAGGGGGGGCCCTGAAGGATAAGGCGGCCACTGGGGAGGCCACGTGGCTGGAGTCTGACCGGTGGAGCTGAGGACAGACGCTCTGGACAGGAGGGTTGAAAAGGCAGAGGCCCAGAGAGCAGCATGGCCTGTTCGGGGACAAGAAAAGGCCTGTTTCAGGGGACGCAGGGTGTACGGGAGAGGCCTGCCCCGTGGGAACGTGGCAGGCAGGCCACACAGCTCGTGCATAAGCAGCAGTTAGCGGGCAGCCACGGAGCACTCTTGGTCAGAAAAGTGTTGGGGTCGGAGCTCTGCCCCGGGGAGGTCTGTGCATTCACGACGTGGACGTGGACGTGGACGTGGCAGAAACTGAGCTGAGCTGGTCCCTGACTGAGGGTTGGTCTGACTGCACGTCGGGCAGTGCATCTGTGCTGTGACTGTGCTTCCTCGCCAGCCTTACAGCAATGCGGATGTAGGTGATGAGCCTTAGATCAGCGAGGACCCCCGTGCCCGGGGCAGCGAGGGTATGGGGTGCGCCCCGAGGCCTGGCTTCTGGGCCCCTCGGCCGGTGTTTTCTTCTGTCTCCCGAGTCGTCAGGCCAGATGTGCCTCGTCTGAAACTTGGCAGGGAATTTGGGGCTACAAAGTAAGTAAGGGTGCAGATGCTTGGAAATGAGGTGTGGACAGCAGCAGCACAGGCAGAAGGAGAAGCAGTGGACAGACCTCGGGGACGGATGCTGAGGTCAGGGGCCCAGGGCAGGGGAAGCTCAGAATGTGAGTTGCTCCAGGACCGAAGGGCACCGGCTGGTCAAGGGCTGGGAGAATGTCAAGGCGGAGCCATGCCTTTACGTGCCGGTCCTCAGCCAGCCCTGGCCTTGGCTCATCACCAGCCCTGTCGGGAGGGTGCCTGCTCCAGGAAGCCTTTCGGACCGCAGTTCTGCACACCCTGGATTTTCCCCATGGAACTGTGTGTCCTGCCTCTTTCCTCCCCCAGAGTCCACCAGTCTGCAAGCAGGAGCAGGGAGAGCGTGTAGGAAATGCACAGGAACGGATGGGGGTCCCACACTGCCGGGAGGCCAGTCTGCGGCCAGCTGCTTGGCCTCCCGGACACCCCAAGCCTCTTCTCTACCCCAGTCAGGTGTTCTCCACTTGCCCGAGGCCCTGTCTGCCTGGGGATCAGTTATCCTACCTGCCAGCGCCGCTCTTTCCAGACTTCCCTCCATCCCCTCCTGCCCCCCCCCCCGCCCCGGGTCAGGCCAGATCTTACCCCACACACACAGCAACCCGGTCCCGTGACCCACCGAGGTCTGAGGCCTTACTCACATAAGCCCTCTCCGATGGCTAAATCCAGAGGTGTCCACACTGAGGCTGGAGGGGCACCCCTCTAGCGCTGCGGTGTCAACATCGCGTGGCGGTCTGCTGGCGTACCCTGTAGCTCTCTCTGCTCGTTGCGGGTTTCGTCCGCACACTTCGCTGTCTTTGTCTTCTCAAAATAGACCCCTCCACGCCCACAGGAGACTGGCTTTCCCAGGGAAAGACGAGCAAAGCAGGGAGCTGCTGTTTGAAATGCGGGACTTTTCTTTGGGAGTTGAGGAGGAGGCCCCTCGGGAACCCCTTCCTGATCGAACCCTGGCACGGCACGGGCTCCACGCCAGGCCTCCGTGCCGGCCTCCAGGGTGAAGGGCACTGTCAGAGAGGGCTACCTGCAAGGTGTCGTCCAGTATTCATTCCGCAGAAAAGCTCGCAAAGGCTCTCAGCGCAGCTCGTAGGTGAACCCCCTGAAATGGATTTCCAGCAAGATCACAACATCGAAAGGCCGTTTTTCATTCTTCGTCGTCTTCCCAAAATATTTTGTCTTTGTTTTTACTCTTTGTTATTTTACATTGCCACGAAAAAAAATTAAATATAGATTTCTACAACCTCACAACAATGCTTTACATCATCGTACAAATTCTCATCTTACCCGTTGCCTGAGGACTGGGCACTTGGTGTTAAAGGCAAGCCCGCTGCCTCAAGTAAGAGACACTGGGCACTGCCTCCCCCATTGGCTGCTGTGCATGGCCGTTCGTCACAGGACACATCGTACCTAACAGTTATTAGGTCTCGTACGTGGACCGGCTCGTGTGGCTCTGTGCAAGTCTGCTCTGTAAATCCTCTGATTATCTTGTAAAATTACCCTAAGTGATTATGTGCATACATATTGAAAACTGACTTCCGTCTAATTAGGAAAATGACGTAAGTCTGAAGACACGTCAGATTTTCACGGTAAAAGAGTGCTCGTGATTTTTCTCCTCTTTCCACTCCCCCTCCTCTCACCAAATGCTGTTGGTTATCTCCCTCGTGTAAGTTTTCTAAAATATTCACCCTTTAAAACCCATCCATCAGTCCTATCGACCCATCAGCCAACAGAGGCAGGACAGGACTGTCTTCTGTGAACCTGCCCCACGTGTGCAACCCTACGGCGGCTGTGGGCCTGGGCACTCACCCCCACCTCAGCCACCTCGGGGCGTGGGGGCCAGGACGCACCTCCCGCCCCCCCCCCCCACCTCTGCTGCACATGGGCGGGCATCCTGGCTCCGGCCCAGAGCACGGTTCTGTATGGCCCCTGTTGTGGCTGTGCAATTCCAGCGGGTTTTCCCCAGAGGGACCACACAACCTCTGTTGTTTGGACGATGTCAGTGTTCTCTTGTCCTGGGTATTTGTCAGTCAGCAATTTAATGCATGGCCCGTGCGCTCCGACTTCGTCCTTTAAGATCTGAGGCATTATTTGGTGCATTGCAGGTGCCTCTGTGAGTGTCTGTCATCCCTGGGAAGATGCGCATTTGAACCAGCGGGGAAAAAAATAGCATGATTGACGTGACTTTTGACATGATTTTTGTCAAGACGCAGGCATGCCATTTGCTGGAGAACCTGTTCTAATGAATGCCTTTTACACTGGCGAGCTGTGCAGTCTTGCCATCCGTCCCTTTCCTCCCACCTTGATATCCAAATGCCAATCACCGGGAAGAAAATTATGCTACTGAATGAGGTAGTGTGCAATTTACCCTCTAGAAATTGAACATTTACCGTAAGTGGTAAAGAAGGTGTTTTCTATACCTTGAGATAAGTTTGCACATAAATCTCTGCCTCCGTATTTCTAATGCACGGACACCGAATGTGTACCTTTGCGAGTCATCCTTTTATATCACGAGCGCGTTAAAACACGTCTTAAAATTGCTTTTGTACACATGCGGTTAATAAGTTAAAGTACAGAGAGAGGTGTTTCCAGTTCACACCTTCCCCGGGGGCTCCTTCTGTCTCCGGTTCAAGGGGCGGCCACCTCGCCGGCAGCAAGGGCCAGCCACTTCCCGAGGCCTTCATTACTGCATTCCAATAAAGTGTGGTTTTTTCTCTTCCCACCTTTTCTCTTTATGGGCTTGGGACTTGTGTCTTAATCAAAGTGTGCAAGAAATGTGCTTAATCGTCAGACACGGTGACACTTTTACGTGGTGCTCCAGTTAATTAATGCAGAATTGCTGCGGAATGTTGCAGAAAAACTCGTGATTTTCCATTTACATCAAATGAGTTTGCTGTGATTAATGTTATCATAGGAAATACCAAAGGAATTAATAATGATTAGGCCATTACTTCCAAGTGGCACTGAAGACTGAGAGATCTTTACTCATTACAAGAGCTTTAAGAAAACCCACCACCGTTGGTTTCTGTGTTCTGATGTACAGGTTGGACGTGTTGGACTTGAACGGCGGGTCCCTACACTCGCCAAGTGACGTTTGCTTTTCAGTTCATTCTTCTTCCGGAGCTTTTCAAATTTGGGTTCATGACGGGTTAAAATTTTTTTCAGTCTTTTTTTCTTTTTTTTTTGAGAGGTTAATGCTTCTAAACTTCATTTATTCATTCCCAAGAATGCTAAGTACAAATACAAATACGTATTCTGCACAAGGCCTCGAGTTACGTGATCGGGGGTAAGACCAAAGATAAACGTAGCATGGCCCCTCTCCTTGAAGAACCAGAGAAGGAAGCACCCGTATAAAAGCTCAGTTATGATCAGGTGTTATGGAAGCTGTCCTGGAGACGCCCAGAGGCATGAACAGGCCGGGGAGCTGGCGTTGGACCGTTTGAGAGGGCTTCATGGGAGCCACGAAATTTCAGCTGCTTCCAGAAATGAGTTTGTCAGATAGAAGAGAACAGAGGAGGTGCGGAGTTGAATGTGTCAGGGACAGGATGACCTTGAGTGTGTCTGGAGCACAGGGTGTGTGCACAAACACGTGTGACGGGGAGCAGAGCCCCTGGCTGGAGGCAGCAAGGCCACGGGGCAGGCGTGAGCCGCTCCTGGCCTTCACCCACGGAGGAAGCTCCAGCCAGGCTGTGCACGGGGGACCCCGTACGCTGTCTGCACACCCGCCCGCTTCACGGCCAGCCTGGCCGGGCCCGGGTGTCGCGGCCGCATGGGGGTGGATGCTGTGGACCCGAGCTTGCCGGGACTGCCGAGCTGCCGCCCTGGTGACGGCCTGTGGACAGCCAGCGGCGTCCTGAACCGCACTCTGGAAGCCAGGTGGCTGAAATGGGAAAAGAAACGCACTGTTAGCGTGATGGCCTTGCAGACGTGTGGTTTTGATGGTTTGGGGCCCTTTCGGCCTATTGAGAGCGTCTGTGAACACGAGGCTCGTGCCGGTGGAGACAGCCTACTCGTTTTCCTGACTCAGGTGCCGCCCAGACGTTCGTGGCGCTCTGCTCCTTCTCGTAACATTGAGATCTTGGGTGGGAGTCGAGACCATCACTTTTCCTGCCCCCGTGTCGGTCCCATCTGGGACATCGTGGCTTCCTAGTCCTTCCGGGCAGAGGGCCGAGGGCAGTGTGGCTCCACCTGAGGAGAGGGCTCGAGTGCGCGTCAGCAGGCTGTCGCCACAGCCCAGCTCTTTCCCAAGCGTGCGCTTGGTCTGGGAGCTCTCGTGGAGCATCGGAAGTACCCTTTTTAAAAAATTTTTCTTTCTTTTGAGAGAGAGAGAGAGAATGCATGCTAGCAGGGGAGAGAGGCAGAGGGGGAGAGAGAGAGAGGGAGACAGAATCCCTAGCAGGCTCCACACCGTCAGCACAAAGCCCGATGCAGGGCTCAATCCCATGACCTTGGGATGGTGACCCGAGCTGAAATCTGATGCTCAACCGACTGAGCCCCCCGGTGCCCCTGAAACCACCCTTAAACTGTGATTTCCCACAGCCTGGCCCCCGTGTTCTCTACAGAGGTGAGCTGGGCAGCCTTTGCCACAGGGAACATTAATTCCTGTCGTTTGGTGTTTTCCTGGGTCACCCCCCCTACGCCCCCCTACAGTTCACCTCTTAGCGCCTGCACCTCCTGGGGGCCCCACGGGCCTGGTGACAGCGCCGCTCTTGCCCTGCCTGTGGTTGCAGTGCCCCCCCCACTCCCGGGGGCACCCCCCAAAGCCTCCTCTCTCCCTTTGGAGCTCGGGCTCTCCTGGCCGCTGTGATGACTCTCCGTGTCTGCCCCTTCAGGCCTCCCCGTGCCCACAAGCTCCAGATGCTGCACGGATGTTTCTACTTGGACACCTCCCTGCCAAATACAGCCCAGTTTCCTTGCAACCGGATTCAGCAACATGCCTGCTCCCCAGGTGCCCCTTTCCATCGGTGACCAGAGCCCCAGGTCAACCCTCCCTCCCCTCTGCACCCACAATTCAGACCACAGGCTCGGCCTCTCTGTGAGGTAGGCATGCCTCCTCGTTGCCATGGTTACCACCTGGTCCCTGGAGGCCTCCTCGAGTAGCTTGGTGATATGCAGACAGCCCACGCCAGCCTGCCCATCCAGACCTTTCTGGGCTGTGATTTCATCTCGGGAGTTAGGAGGCAGGGAGAATCCGTGGACAAACCCAGAAAGGAGAGTGGGCATTCAGACACGGTGGCCGAGAGAAGGCCTTCCGCTTCCTCACACAGCTTTTCTGGGGGCAGCACAGACTCGTAACTTGGCCTGGATCAGAAGCTTCCACAAGCACAGATTGAAAAGGAAATCTTCTGTGGCCTTTGGGACAGGCAGGCGTCTTCTTTCTTCTCTGGAAGCTTCCACTGAGCTGAGGAGAGAGCCCATCTCCACTGGACCACCCCACAGAGGTATGTGGGAGACTGTCCCTGCTCATCGGAGCTCCCCAGGACATGAGATTAGCTCCCACACGTCCAGATGACAAGTATCCACTTGGGTTTTGCCTCCCTTACCTTCTCCACTGTGTGCGTGGAGATACGGGGACACCAGGAATTCAGTTACAAAACAACAAAACTATGTGTGGTGTGCACCACGGGGCTGTAGACGCACAGGTGGCTCCTTCCCTGTGCTGGTGCCCCCGGAGGTGCAGAGCAGGAGAGCTGGGGTTCCCCGGCCTCCACGTGCCAGGAAAATGGAAGACCAAAGATGCGAAAGAAGGTGCCCTTCCCCAGAGTTGGAACCCTTGTTGGGCTCTGCCCGTCTCCACCCCTGAGATCCCAGGCATCCGGGAAAGCAGAACAGCTGAAAAGCAGAACGTACCGGTCCCCATCCTCACGAGCAGCTCTGAACCCGCGGAAGCCTGTGGAAACTCTGGGCGGCAACCCCCCCGCCCCGGGCTGATGTGGCGGCCACGTGCTCCCCATCGATCAGTCACGCTTTGCTTATCCTCCTGTGGGAGGATTAGCGGTCGGCATTCTGGAGCGTGGCCGAAACGCCCACCGGGCGCGCTGGGCAGTGAGTGGAATGTGGACCGTGCGGGGAAGTTCTCGACTCCCAGAGTTGGCTGTGGAGGGTTCTGCTTGAGGGCCGGGCCAGGCTGCCTCTTCTCACCATTAAATTAAGTGGTGTAAGGGAGGCAGAGGCACTTTGTAAAGCCTGAAATGCCACGCACCTGTCTTTACTACTGGCTCGGAGGTGGGACCCTCACAACCCACAGGCGGGCCTGGCGGTGGGCCCCACACCCTTGGCCACAGCGAAAGCAGCCGGGCGGCCCGGGAGTGGTCACGCCTGTGGGGAACACGGGACTCACCGTGTGTGAGAGGCGTTCAAAGCACGTGCTCTGAGCAGCGTTGCCCCAAGACCGTGCGCTAACTGCTCCCCGTGCAGGGAGGAACAGGTGGGGCGAGGCGCCGCCCCGGGGACCACACCTGCAGCCGGGCCCTGCGCTCCGCCCGCTCACGTCTCCTCCAGGTGGCTTCGCGCCCCACCAGCCCTGGGTGCTTCTGGCCGCTAGACCTCAAAACACGGAGGGCCGGCTGGGCTTTGGGGCTTTGGCCGAGGGAGCTGTGAGGGCCCTTTATGACTGTATGTTTATCTCCACTCCTCTTTACCTTTATTTCCCCTGATGATCCGTCCCCGGGTCAATCGTCTTCCGTTACAGAAGACCAGCCAGACACTGTTTTGAGTTTCCGCTCTCCTACTCGTTTATTTTCCCGCTCTCTCTCTCTTTCTGGCAGCTTTATTGAGTGTACCGTGAACAGCATGTAGTTAATGGTCACTCTGGGAGCCAGTAAGCACCCTTCTCCACCTGAGGTGTGTTTGGCCCTTGAGGGAGGGTGCCCGCAGCTCCCCGGCCGGAGCCTCCAATTACAGCTTGCCAAGGTCTAAGCACAGGAGCGGCCAATGTTACTTACGAATCCCGACTACACGAGCGAGGCAGAGGCATCGTCTGCGTTCAGGGGCCAAGCCCTGCGGCCTCGGAGGCCCAAGCAACTTCTGGGGAATCACGGGAAGCTGGCAGAGGGCACAGCCACTCAGCAGTTACGACTGGCCAAGCGCCTGCCCTCCGGGTGATGTTGTGTGGACCAGGATACTCAGCTGAACCCGAACCCTCCGCGGCCGTGGGATGAATGGGGGACGCTGTGCTGTGGCCCTTGTCCTTGTTGGCAGGGCCGGAGACCCGACGCCCAGTGATGAGGAACAGCCCTGGTAGAGCGAGCTCAGCGCCTTGTCTGCTCTTACCCACCAGCATAACCGCACGTCCTCTCCTAACCGCCAGAATCTGTGAGTGTGTGACCTTACGTGGCAAACGGGACTTCGCAGATGAGATTGTTAAGGGCCTTGAGAGGGGAGATTGTCCGCACAGACCCAGAGTTCACAGAGGTCCGTCAGGTGGAGAGAAGGCGCAGTCCGTGGGAGACAGGACCGGGAGGGAGGCACAGGGCGATGCGGCTTTGCTGGCTTTGAAGCTGGAGGAAGGGCCACACCCAAGTGATGCAGGAAGGGTCTGGAAGAGGGAAAGGTTCTCCCTGGGGCCTCCAGAGGGGAGCCAGCCCCACCAACACCTGCAGACCAAGTTGGTGGGGATGTGTTGCCTCGGTCACAGAAGGCCAAGACCCATCCAAACCCAGGCCTTTTTGGAATTCAGTTCTTTTAAAACTATGATCGATGATGATGATGATGGTGGGGAGCAGAAAGAGGAAAAGGAGGAGAAGAGGGACCAAAGCAGGACCTTTTTCTTCCGTGGGAAGGCATGTAAGCCAGGGACCGTGGTCTGCTGGGAGAGAGCCTGTGTTCAGAGTCCCTTCTGGAGGTTTTCTAGACCATAAACCTTGCTTCCTGATGCGGCAGGTTAGCGGGAGAGCCCCAGGGCGGGAGTCAGACCCTGTGGGGTAAACTGTGGTCCTCCTGTGACTGGGTGTGACCCGAGCCCCCCACTGGGTGCCCACGTGGGTGAGACCACGGGGCCAGTGTCCCCACGCATGGGTCAGTGAGGGCTGGCTCCTAGGGCACACGGGAGGAATGGGAGGTTCTGGGGGGCCCGGGGGTTAATGGACGGTCCGTGATCTTCCTTTAGACACATTCTGGGAAACACATTGTAACTGTTCGGTAACTGGCGGGGGCTGTTTGTAAAGCAAGGGGGTCTTTGGAAAGTCTTATGTTATTTGGGCATCGGGACGCTGCGTTGGGTGTAAGCAGAGAGTGGCGGTAATTTGGGACAGAGGGAGATGGCGAAGCCATGCTTGTCTGGGACCAGGACCCTTGTCAGGCTCTGACTGTGCCTGGCCCACAGGGTAATTGAGGCTGGGTAGGTGTTGGGTGTGTAGAGAAGTACCCAGAACTTTCCGTCAGGGCTGACTTTGGTCTGAACGCCGGCTTCGGCACTTCGAGTGTGTGAACTTGGGGAAGCCACGTGTACTTTCTGGTACTTTCTTCAGGTTCTTCACGGTGAAGTGTCTGTACACGTTGTAGTCCGCCCAGTCCCGGCCACGGTCGATGGCGAGATGATCGTTACTTTATTTATCATCAAGAGAGAAATTGCTCCAATGGCCACATCCTGTCTCGCCATTGGCAGTGTGATGCACATTCACTCCAGAGATGCTGAAACGTGGAGAGCCGTGTGTCTTGGGATCAAGGGACTATAGCAATGCCCGCCTCGCACGGAAGGCTAAACGAGTGTTGGCTCACAGAATGCCGGCTCTTTCCAGTCTCTCTTACACAGACCTTCCTCTTCACCCGTTCTCACGCGCCCTCTGCCCGTCACTTTCTGGAATGTCACCTGCAGACGGGGTCACTGTATTCCCCAGTCTGGCTGGGGCAGCACTGGCTTATGCTGGCGTCCACTCTCAAAGCTTCCGTGTCTGGAAGGTGCGTGATATTGTGGCCCTATTTGCGGCGAACAGATGCCAGGAAACCGAATCCCACGCCCACCATGTGGCTGAGAAATGGGCGAGAGGAGGATGGGTGTGTATACAGATCATGGTTGCCCCTGGAGCTCCTCGAGGGCAAGAACGGGACCGGGGACTGTGTGCCTGCAGGAGCCCCAGTCAGCTCGCCAGCTCTGCCTCGGGCTGTTGTTAATGGCAGCGACACGTGTTGGAGACGGGACGCCCACGGCCATTCTGTGCCTGCACCCTGCACCGTGGCCTGCGCAGGGTTACCGGATGGACTGTTTGACCACATTAACTGATCGTTACGGTGGAAAGCTTCAGATTTAATCACTTTAAATGCAAATGGATGAGTTCCTCTCAAGCTCAAATTGTCCTCCAGTTTTACTGTCTTGACCAATTCAAGTGATCCTGTTGCTTTTTCTAGTGCCGAGAAGCAAAATGTTAGACCCCAAATCGTCTTCATATCTTAGTAGCCACCCAACCCAGCAGTTCCACCTCTTGCCACACTTAGGAATTACCTGGGAGGACTTTTAAAATACTGGAACCCAGGGCCCAGCCCCTGACTAGTAAACCAGACTTCCGGCGGGGGGGTCCAGCTCTGTGCCCCGAAACCACGCGCCCCAGGACAAGAGCCCCTGTCTGGTCTGGTGTCCTTACAGAAAGGAGTTATGTCGAGGGCCCGCGAGCTTGGACGCAGGGGCCGGGGAGCCAGACTGAGCTCCCAGCGCTGCTCCCCGCGCCCCCCACGGTATGCGGGGCACACACGGCTGAGTCCCACAGGGGAGAGAAGACCACAGGTCGACCCTCAACAGCCTCTTACAGGTAAGAAGTAACATGTGTTGGGAATAGTTTTCATCTAAAAAATATATATTGTCTGAACTTAACCAGGGTGCGTGACATAAAGATGGGATTTAATGATAGAAATTACGTTTCATCCGTGTGATGGTCACCGTTGTTAAACTTGAAAGGTAAATGCTCTTAGTGACTAGTGTCAGCACTGGTTTGGCGTCTCCGGTCTGGACTTTCTCTGCTGGCACAGAAGTGCCATGGTGCTAAGTGAGGTAGGCTGGCTGTGGAGAGGTGTCGCTGTGCTTTGGGGACGAGTGTGGGCCTGACCCAGGTCTCCGTTATCGGGACTCATGTTCCAAGTGTGGACAGTTTCCGTCGGGGCCACGTCGGTGTTGCAGGGATCCTTTATGTCTGCGGAACTACGTTCTAGAGAAAATGTTAAGTAATTAAACCCAAGCTAATGGACTATTTCGCGACTGAACTGATGTCTATAACACATATCCGCTATAACTCTGTTTAAGAACGGAGTCTTAACCACGGCATATTTTCTGCTTAAAGAGAAATCATAAAACTGAATCAGTTCTTAATTATTTCAGTCCTAGATCGCAGGGATGCGCTCACTAAAACACCTTCTGTCCCTAGTGACAATACTCCCCGAATAACTCTTCCCACGTGACGGAATCGTCTGATTCCCCCACTGGACCGCACAGCGGGAACAGCATGCTGTCGGTGGTCACGCTGCCCACGTGGTCACACGACACATTCCCGAGGCTGTAGGAGGTGAGGGTGAGTATTTGCCGAGCGCTGTGTGCCCAGCACTGCACCAAGTGTTTGGTACTTAATTCATTTATCCCCATGCCTTCTTATGACATGGGAAGGCCATCCCCAGCTTTGAGGCAGGAAAACTGTGGAAGGAACAGTTTAATAATATATCAGCATCACGTGGCCAATAGGGTCGCTTGTCACCATTTCAGGGGCCACACACTAATGCCCAAGGTCTTTCAAATGGTGGGACATGGGGCCAAGAACGGCAGAAGGTCTGTGTGACTCCATAGTCCATGCAATACGTCCCCACACTGGATAATAGTAAATTCTCCAGAAACAGGGTCTACGAGCTTGGCCCTTATAAACCCTTTTGGGCTGTGGTTGGGATGAGTCCTGTTGCTTCCTCTCGAACTTGTCCCATGACATCTGTAAGTGGGAACAGGTATCAGGAGCTGTCAACGCTGCAGCCATTGCCCTCCGAAACCCTTCCAGAGGATCCTTTCTTCACTCTGCCAGCATATATCTATTGACTTCCTACTATGTGCAGGCAGCACTGGACTCCGACACACAGAGATCGATAAAAAGGCAGGGCTCTGAATTCAGGGCTGTTACTCTTGAGATACATAAAATAATCCACACATCAGGGGCGCCTGGGTGGCTCGGTCGGTTAAGCATCCGACTTCAGCTCAGGTCACGATCTCATGGTTTGTGGGTTCGAGCCCCGCGTCGGGCTCTGTGCGGACAGCTCGGAGCCTGGAGCCTGCTTCTGATTCTGTGTCTCCCTCTGTCTCTGCTCCTCCCCTGCTCGTGCTCTGTCTCCCTTTCTCTCAAAAATGAATAAACATTTAAAAAATTTAAAAAAATAAAATGATCCACATATCAAATATTTCCCGAAACATAAAGTAAACACCCCTGAGCTTCAACATTTCATCCGCATGCCCTCTGATTTCAAATGTCAAAACTTATTATTGAAAATAAACCTGCTGGTGACTGAGCTGAAAAATTCTACCATTACTCTGTGCACCTGAGCATTACTGCATTAAAATCAACACCAAAAAACTGGAAATTGGAAGGGAATGGTCTTCCTACTCTTAAATGTGCACTTAAAAAAAATGTAACCGCGGTATAGTTTCCATACAGCCTAATGTTAGTTGTAGGTGTGCAACGTAGTGACTCAACACTTCATACGACACGCGGTCTCATCACAAGTGCATCGTTAGTCCCCATCACCTGCTTCCCCACCCCCTACCCACCTCCCTCTGGTGGCCCTCAGTGTGTTCTCTGTAGTGAAGAGTCTATTTCTTGGTTTGTGTCTCTCTCTTTTTTTTTTCCTTTTCCTCATTGGTTTTTTTTCTTAAATTCCACATGTGAGTGAAATCATAGGTTATTTGTATTTCTCTAACTTACTAAATGTGTAAATTTCAATTCAGATCTCATCCTACTAACACCATGATTTCCCATCACAACCAGAAAACAGAAATATTTTTGGTTGTTTATGCTGATCCACAAACAAATTTTCAAGCATGTTGTTTCCCTCTCAAGTACCAAGAAAAATGGAAGACCTTGTGGTTTTTTTTTAAAGTAAATGAACCACTTTTTTTTCTCCTTAATTTATTTAAACTGTTTCACAAAATCCTCCCATGTGTCAGGTGCCTACGGGGGCAGGCGGAAGGCTCTGGAATCCCAGCACTCAGTGTCTGCCCCAACGTGTGTGCGCCACAGGGCACCAGGGCCTCTTTGTCAGGAATGAGAAGGTACAATTACAAGGGGCGCCTGTGGATTCGTCGTTCCACAGGACCTGGGATGCCCCAGATTTGGCGGTACTCGGGGTGTCCACGCTGACACAGGTTTAATCGGTGAACCTGGCAAGGGAGGGGGTGGGCAGGGCGCAGCCTAGCGGCCCCTGTGAGTGGAAGCCTCCCCGTGAGGTCTGGCCCCCCTGGCCGTTCCTCAGCAAGAAGCCTGTTAAGGTGGCGTAACCAGAATGGCGTAACCTACCCTTCGTGTCTCCCCTTAGTAATTTTCTACCCATTTACCCCCGTCTCTGCCCTCGCAGCCCCTGGCTGCACGGTTCCACCATCTCTCTCTCTGTGGATCGGACGACCCTCGGTCCCTCGTATCGGTGGGATTACACAGCGGTTGCCCTTTGGCATCTGGTCTGGTTCCCTCCGCACGTCGTCCTCGGGTATTTCACTGCATGTGTGGAGCAACCACAGGCAGTTTATCCGTCCGTCCTTCGTGAACACTCGGGTTCCTTCCGCCACTTGGCTGTCGTGAACGGTGCTGCTATGAACACGTGTGTACAAATATCTTTTTGAGTCCGTGCTTCCAACTCTTTCGAGCATGTACTCGGAAGTATAGTTGCTGGGCCATATGGCAGTGAGTTTAATCTGGCGGGGGTGGGGGGCTGCCACCGTGTTCCCACAGCGGCTGTACCATTTTGCCCTCTCACCAGCAGTGCGCCGGGGGTCGGGTCTCTCCACGTCTTTGCCAACACTCGCTTTGTTCTGGGTTTTGTGGGGTTTTTAAAACAATATGTGTCCTAAGGGGTATCTCATTGTGCTTATGATTTGCATTTCCCCGATGATTGTTGACGTTGAGCATCTTTTCATGTGTTTTTCGACATTTGTATATCTTTGGAGAAATGTCTGCTCAAATCCTTTGCCCGTTTTTTAAATTGAATCGTTTGGTCTTTTTGGTTGTTGAGTCTGTGAGTCTTTATATATTCTGTATATTAATCCTTTATAAGACACATGACTTGAAAATATTTTCTCCCATTCGGTGTGCTGCCTTTTCACTTTCTTGATAATGTTCTTTGATGCACAGAAGATCTTAAATTTGATGAAGCCCAATTTACTTATTTATTCTTTTGCTACCTGTGCTTTTGGTGTCCTATGCAAGGAATCCTTGCTAAATCCAGTGTCGAGAAGGCTTCCTCCTATGTTTCCTTTTCAGAGTTATAATTTTGCCTCTTACATTTGGGTCTTTGATCCGTTTGGGGTTCGTTTTTTAATATAGTGTAAGGTATAGGTCCAGCTTTATTCTTTTATATGTGGATACACAGTTATTCCTGCACCATTTATTGAAAAGGTTGCCCTTTCCTCATTGAGTGATCTTGGCAACCTTGTCAAAATCATTTGACATGTATGTGAGAATTTGTTTCTGAACTATATTATATTCCATTGTACTGTATGTCTGTCTTTATGCCAATCAATACCTGACTGCTTTGATGAATGTTACTTTTTAGTAGGTTTTGGTGATTTCAACTTTGTTCTTCTTTTCCAAGATTGTTTTGACCGTTCAGGATTCTTTGAGATCTTATATGAATTTTAGGATGGATTTTTTTCCTAAATGGCAGCACTGCAAAAAGGGAAGGAACTGCAAAAACATCATTGGGGATTTGACAGGGATCGATTGCATGGAATCTGTAGATTGCTTTGGGTGGGATTGACATCTTAATACTATTGACTGCTACTATCCATAAACATGGGACGTCTTTCCGTTTATTTGGGTCTTCTTTTATTCTTTCAACAATGTTTTGTAGTTTTCCATGTACAAGTATTTCACTTCTTTGGCTAAGTTTATTGTTAAATATTTTATTCTTTTTGGTGCTATTTGTAAATGGAAGTTTCTTAATTTCCTTTTCAGATTGCTCATTGTTAGTATATAAAAACAACTCATTGTGCAGGATATATTTTGTGTCCTGCAATTTTGCTGAATCCATTCACTGGTTTTAACGGTTTTTTTTTTTTTTATGGAATTTTTAGGGTTTTCTACATATAGGATCATGTCATCTGCAAATAATTTTACTTCTTGCTTTCCAATTTAGATGACTTTTTTCTTTCTTTTCTTTTCTTTTTCTTTTTCCTTTTTTTCTTTTCTCTCTCTCTCTCTTTTTTTTTTTTTTTTTTTTTTGCTTAATTGCTCTGGTTAATACTTGCAATATTGTGTTGAATAGAAGTGGCAAACACAGGCATTCTTGTCTTTTTCCTGACCTTGCAGGAAAAGCTCTCAGTCTTTCCCCATTGAGTATGATGTCTGCTGTGGGTTTTTCTATGTGACCTTTATTATATGTGACCTTTAGTATGTGGCAGTATCCTTCTCTTCCTAGTTTGTTGAGTTTTTTTAATCATGAAAAAGATGTTGAATTTGTTGAATACTTTTTCTGCATTAATTGAAATGATATGTCGAGTTTTTCTTACCCCTCTTCATTTTGTCACATTGATCAACTTTCACATGTTGGCCTGCCGAGAATAAATCACACTTGGTCATAATGTATAGTTCTTTTAATAAACGGCTGAATTCTGTTTGCTGGTATTTTGTTGAGGAATTTCACATGAGTATTCATAAAGGATACTGACATATACTTTCTTTTTTTGTAGTGTCTTTATCTGGCTTTGGTATCAGGATAATGTCGGCCTCATAGAATGAGTTAGAAAGTGTCCCCTTCTCAGTTTTTGGAAGAGTTTGGGAAGGATTGAGGTTACTTCTGCTTTTTTTTTTTTTTTTTTTAATAATTTTTTTTAACGTTTATTTATTTTTGAGACAGAGAGAGACAACGCATGAATGGGGGAGGGGCAGAGAGAGAGGGAGACACAGAATCGGAAGCAGCCTCCAGGCTCTGAGCCATCAGCCCAGAGCCCGACGCGGGACTCGAACTCACGGACCGCGAGATCGTGACCTGAGCTGAAGTCGGACGCTTAACCGACTGAGCCACCCAGGCGCCCCAGTTACTTCTGCTTTAAATGTTTGGTAAGGGCTCCTGGGGGGCTCAGTCACTTAAGCTGACTTTGGCTCAGGTCATGATACTGCAGTTCGTGGGTTCGAGCCCCATATTGGGCTCTGTGCTGACAGCTTGGAACCTGGAACCTGCTTCGGATTCTGTCTCTCTCTCTCTCTCTCTCTCTCTCTGCCCCTCCCCCACTTCTGCTCTGTCTCTCAAAAATGAATAAATGTTTAAAAAAATTAAATGGTGTAATTCACCCATGCCACCATCTGATTCAGGGATTTTGTTTGTTTCTTTAGAGGTTTTTGATTACTGATTCAATCTCCTTGCTAGTTGTCGGTCTGTTCAGACTTTCTGTCTCTTCATGATTTAGTCTGGGAAGGTTGTATGTTTTTAGGAATTTGTGCGTTTCGTCTAGGTTTTCCAATTTGCTGGCATACGCTTGTTCATAGTACCCTCTTATGACACTTATTATTTCTTACCATACTTGTAAAGGCATCAAATATTACTATTTTAAAATATTACTTAGTCCATTTGATTATTTTCAGTTTTTCATCTGTGAGCATAAATATTTTTCTCTAGAGATTGTTTTGTTTCACCCTAATCCGATCCCGTTTTCGTCCTGTAAGTACACTTCCCTTCGGCTTTCTCGTCCACTCCCTGCGCAGTCTTTAGTTACAGGATTCATCCATATGGATTGACACTCAAGTCCCAGGTGCCGAATGCAAGCACTTCTTGAGCGAACGGTTTGGATGCTCTGTTGCACTGTGCAAAGTGAGCGGGAGTTGGTGTGGGAACGCCGGATGACGTGAGATCTAACGATGCCTGGCATTGTTCTCGTCTCCCGCACTAGTGTCCTGTGGGCTCAAGGGTACGACACCCCCTAAGCTGCTTACTGACTCCGCGGCCTCTTGCCCCCCCCCCCCCAGATGACAATTCCCGATACTGCGTTCTGAGTGGCTGTTTGCTTACCTCCCCCTTCCGTCAGGCGGGATCGTCCATCCCATGTTCTCTAGGGACCCTTATTGAAAAGCAGAACAGAGAAGTGCGGGTTTTCATGGCGGGGTGAGTCAGGTGTGCCAGCCAGGTGCATATTTAAATTCTTTCAGTTCGTGGCGATCGAAACGTTCTTTTTGTGAATTCCTGACATGCATTCGTGACACAAGTTCCAACCTGCAGGCTCAGGAGCCAGAATAAATCAGGCGCCATGTATAAAAATGTGTCCTCTGGGAAGGTAAGACTTTTATTAACCGCTGAAACAGTGACCCCCGTGAACAGTGACACTTGGCTACCGCCGTCGGCCCTTAATTCTCACGGCCTCGCCAGGGGGCGGGGCGGTCCGGCTCCGCCTTCCCCTGCCATCCCGCTGCCAGCCCTCGGGGCCGTGGGCCCCGTCACCGCTTTCGTGCATCACAGGCACGTCCTGGGCCGTGGCTGGACACGGGCTGCCGGCCCCGACGGGCCGCCGTCGGCAGCCTCTCCCGGCCCCGGCCCCCGTGGGCGTCCGTTTCTCGGGCAGGGCCCCAGCCCCTCGCAGCACGCGCTGCCCGCCCCCGAGCGGGCCCGCCAGCCCTGCTTCCGGCACTTCCGGCGGCATCCTCTCGCGGCCGCGGTGCCCACTCGCCACACGAGCCCGGGGAGGACGGGAGCTGCCGTGCCCGGCGCCGGTCCGGGCCCCGCCTGCGGCCACGTCCGCCCGGCTCCTGCCGATCGCGCGCCGCCGTGAACGCAGGGCTGCGCCTGCCACCGTGACTCCACGGGGCCGCGCCCCGCGCTCGGAGAACCCGACGAGTGCCCGTAGCTTGCCACCCAGCGGTCCCCCCAGGTTTCTCACACAATAGCTGCCAATAGCTGTGCGCTGAGTGTCGGCGCGTGGGGAGAATCGCGCCATACGAACACCGGAGACGCGAGGTGGCGTTAGAGGCAACGCGCACGGGCCAAGGTGACCCAGCAGCTGGCGTGATCAGGGAACACTTTTGTCAAAACTCACGTTTCCTTTCTGGTCTCCCGGGTTCCTGTTGACCCCTGACTCTCCTTAGAAACGTGCCAAGGCCACTTTTCGTTGCGAAAAATCGTGCCAGTTTTTAGAGTGCCTCAGAGGTGCTATTTGGGATTCTGAACCGTGCGGAGCCCCCCTCATCAGCCCCCCCGTGAGCGGAGCTTAGCACTGACCTCGCCCTCCCTTCTGTATTGGGCCCTGTGCTTAACACAATGATTAGGAGTTGTCTGAAGAAGGGATTTGATCCCAACACCATTCCCGTCTGGAGCAGGGACACCCCCACCCCCACCGTGGACCATCCAGAGCAGGGACCACCCCCCACCGTGTACTGTCCAGAGCAGGGACCCCCCCACCCCACCATGTACCGTCCAGAACAGGGACCCCCTCCCCACCTTGCCATGTACTTTCCGGAGCAGGGACACTGAAGGATGAGAGTTCTTTTCCTCAAGGGATCTGAGCTGGGCTACTGGTGCTCTCCCGAGTTTTGCCTTTAGGGGAGTTGAAACAGTTTAGGAATTACCGGCAGGGCCTCCGTGTCCCTTGCTTATATGCACTGGCAGCTCCTGCCAGGGAAGACGTGAGCCTGTCTCACGTTTCGCGACAGGTTCTCAGCTGCAAGGAATCTTAAGAATCACAGACCCAACTATCCCTCTGGCCGTTGGAATTGCTTTTTCCCACCAAACCACTTACGATCTGGCAAAAGTTTAGGGTGTCCGTGGCAAGAAGAGATTGTTTAATCAGCAGTAACGCCGTGTGCCTGGATAGAAAATTCTGGAGTGTACTGAGTCACACCAGCTCATTTCTAGTTGCACGACAGAGCGGCATTTATGCGTGCACTACTCTTATGCACCAGAGTGGCCGCAATAAATCAACATTTCTGGAATATACCATCGGGGGTGGGCTTCTCACTGAAGAAAGAGGCTTGCTTGCGACGAGCCCACAGCATGTCACCTCACCCCACCGCAGAGTGCGGGATGAACAGAGAAGCAGGAGAAACTCTCAAATTTTTGTATCGTAAATCCACTACCTTGATGTATTATTCTTTTCCTTTATTTTAAAAGACAGCGTTGCAGAAATAGGTCGGAATTATGACTGAAAAACATACAGAATGTTTAAACACATTGCCTGACTTGGTTCCAAAGATGTGAGAAAGGATTTCAATGTTTCTCTGCGAGAAACCCCAAGGGTGACTAGGACGCCTTTGCTCTGCCCCCCTGACAGTCGCACCTGCCAGGATGGGGTCCCCACAGCACCAGGGCCCCCAACTCTTCATTTCTGGTGATATCACCTCCCTGCCGACCCTGCTATCTAAAGGTCCTTTCGGCAGTTAGGAATAAAATAACAATTTAAGACCAACGCTGTCACGTTCACTTTTCGGCCCAGGTACCGAAACTTGTTCTCCGTTGCTGGAGCTTGCACTGATATGACGTTTAAAAAGATAACTCTTTGAACTGCCTTTTAAGAGGCTTCTCTAGATGAAACTGGTCTCACATGCTTGTGTCCTCAAAGGGTGCACACGTCAAGGGAAAGCAGTGATTTCCGCTTCAGAGTGCCGGCCTTCCCAAACTTCCCCAGCCCCGCTTTCCTCTCTGCCCCTCAGTGACGCCACGGCCCCCTCCCAGTCCTGTCTTCTACCTCCTCCTCCTCCCGGTAAATCTCGTTGGCCTGATCCCATGTGTGAGGACAGCTGCCCGGCCACCGCCGTGTCCCCTACTGTGTTGTGTATTCCTGACAGCACGTCCATCCTGGTGGGCCCTGGAGGATGTGGGACACCCTTCTGAGGACCTGCTGTGGCCTAGAAAACAGCAGAGCTAACAGAGAAGTCACAGAGGTAGAGAGACCCACGAGGACCAGCTGGTGCAGAGAGAGACGGTCCTGGTCAGGGCTGTGCACGCAGAAGGGTCCATTGCCCCGGGAGACCAGGGGCCCCACAGGGGTGTTCACAGAGGGCGGTGTCGCAGGAGACGTACAAGATCGGACGGGCAGGACGATTCTTCGTCTTCCTTCCAGCTTGGGTGTGTGCCCTGTGGGGGCAGGAATCCAGGAGGGGTCCCTGGGACGTCCTAAAGGGCTCATGGGCAGCGGGGCCTGCAGATGCCAGACGGGGACCCCGGGTTGCGGTGCGGGGCGAACGTAAACCCAGAAGGTAGGAAGACCCACAAAGGAATCCATCTGCAGAGAGGTGGACAGGCCATTGGGGGGGGGGCATCGGGACGTGCGTGCCCAGTGCTCACACCCACACGTTCCCACTCGGCCTTCCCTGTGGCCCGAACAGGCGGCCGGCTCCGGAAGGGGGCCTGTCTTGCTCTCCCATCCTCCCCTGGCTTTGTACGTGGGGCGGAGAGGCAGTCGGTGGCGGTCACATCCAGCAGCACGCAGACTGGAGATCCGTTCACGTACCTAAAGGGGGGCAGCTGTGCACCTAACATCAGGTCTGCCTGCGTCGTCGACACAGGAGACACAAGTGACTCAACCCGGGGAGAGGAGAGACGTTTTCAGAGCATGCAGGGATCTGGCTTTGAGTATCATCTTTCACGCATGGGCAGTGGTAGCTTCTTGCCGATACTCTATTTCAGCGTTGGTGTCACTGCCTGCCCCCCACCCCGTCACACACGTGCCCCCCACGTCCCTGCTGCCTCCAGTTCTCTCTCTCCAGGCTTTGCTGGCCAGGCATTCGGCCTCAGATCTGCTGCGGGTGCAGAGCGAGGTCTGAGCGGCAGACGTCCCCCGAGGGAGCTTCACGGACGGGCTTCTGCTGGCGCCACGTGCAGCCGGCCTTGACTCCCTGCCCAGGCTTTGGTTTTTGTTTTTCGGTGTGACCCTCGCCTCGCTGCGAGGCGTGCTGAGGCTGACGGAGAATGAGGGTAGCAGGCATATGGCAGCCGGCTCTTGAGCTTTGAAGAAATATGGCAGCAAATCACAAAACGAGACCCAATCTGGAAAATGTAAGACGGGGCATCTGGAGAAGTAGAATCAGCCCCACAGATAGCCCGGATGAAAGTGGCGGCGGGGAGGTGAGCCGGCCAAGTATTTATCAGCAAGTCGGTTGTGAGGAGATGGGAGCAACTCCAGCCAGCATCTCGTCAAGAGCTGTGCGCTGTGGGCTTCCCGTGCCAGACTCTGACTCCCCCCGGGGCGGGGGGACGAGCGCGCGAACCAGAGAGAACCGGGGGGAGACCACGGGCGGGAGAGAGCGGGAAACGGGAGGCTGCAGAAGGCAAACCCGAGATGTCATCTGGTCAAGCAGGACGGACAGAGTCAGCTGTGAGTCACGGACAGCGTCTGAGGCCATCAAATCTACCAGACTCAGCCTGTGGGCGTCTTTAATTCCGATTAAACGAGAGTCACGTAACAATAAAGTATTTCTGTCTTAATCCTCGCTGAGATGGTGTTAAAGTGCATCTGTCTGTTGTCTGGCGTTAGAAGCAGCTCGTGTGACCGTAATTGAACCAGAGTGGAACCTGTAGTCGTGAGGAGCCAGGCTGGGTCCCTGTCTTCCTGAGCGTGTCGACATGGTTCTCCAGCATGGACGATCTCGGCTCAGGAGAGGAAGACAGTCCTCGTAGAACATGCACTGCCCCGGGAGGGAGCCTGTGGGTTTTGTTTGCCGATGTTACAAATCCTCAGTAACACCTTAACCGTTAGGAGAAAATTTTAGTTTCCTGAAAGATTAATCAAGAAAGTTTTACAGTAGTGGTTTCAGACAACAGGCCACCCTCCCTGAACTGGGTGATTCATCCCTGGATTAAAGAGAGTGATTGGAGGGGCGCCTGGTGGCTCAGTGGGTTAAGCATCCGACTCTCGGTTCCAGTTCAGATCGTGATCTCACGGCTCTTTCGTGGATTCGAGCCCCAGGTCAGGCTCTGCGCCGACAGTGTGGAACCTGCTTGGGATTCTCTCTCTCTGCCCCTCCCCTATCTGCACCGTCCCTGTCTCTCTCAAAATAAATAAATAAACTTAAAAAAAAAAAAAAGAATGCAATTGGAATGTGAGGTTGGCCAGTCTGGGGAGCAGGACCCGGGAGGGTCTTCTGTCCTAGGGGACCTTCGGTTACCCACAGGTGCTCTCCAAGTGGGAGAGTGGGCCACGGCATAAAATACAGCTGCGTAGGGTGGAATTAATCTACCTGGCAGAAAGTCAGGCATCCAGGAATATTCCTAATGAAGAATTGCCAGACTAGCTACATGGAGGAAGATGGGACAGTTTTGGTTTTATATTTTATTTTATTTTATTTTATTTTATTTTATTTTATTTTATTTTATTGTTGATGCACGAGGAGCCCTTCCATCGCGGGAGATGGTCACACGGACGCGGAGGGGCCACCTGGGGGACTGGTCAAGGATTGCTGCCACCTGGGCCACGTTGCAGGCGCCCTGATGTGTTTCCGCTCCGGAGTTCCTGGACAGACTGTCATCACAACACTGTCTCTGTCATTTCTAGCATCGAATTTGGAAAAGAAAGAGCTCTGAGCGAAAGCAGCTCTGGGGGAAAGGCAGCTCCGTGAATGAAGGGGGTGCAAGCTGGCGCATTATCAGAAATAAAATCACAGACAATAGGAGCATAGGGGATCCTGGAGAAAGGGGGGGTCACAGACCAAAAGTACCGCTAAATGCTGTCAAAACAACCAAACACGAATGTGAGAGACGAGACGGGGCCGGCTTTCGTTCCACCAGCAGCAGCCGTGCTCGTGCGCACATTCAGAACCACTCGGGGCCAGGTGTTGGCTGGGCCTGGAGGTCACAGGCTGGGGCCCTGGGCCCTTCCCCCACGGGGCTTCCCAGTCTCAGGGAGGCCAGCAGACCCGCACTGGCCACGCACGGAGGAAATCACTTTGCTTGACGTGCGCACAGCATAGCATTAAATATTTAATCTGTTGAAGTATAAACTTGAGGAATTTCTTATAGTTTTTCTCAGTAAAATATAAAAACTTGGTGATCCACACACGAAAGAATCAGGACTGATTCTAACTCAATCTTTTAAAACTTTTGTTCCGCCTTAAACTTCGTCACGAAGTCGAAAGTAGCTGGTGGGGCTTGAAGGAGTGGGAATCCTAATGGGACTCTCGAGGAGACCCCAGCCCACCAGACTCTGGAGAGTCTGGAAGCATCCATAGTCCCGCGGTCACGGACTCCATAACCTTAGTATCTGGGGGGCTTAGGGGGAGCGTCTGGTCCGGGGGGGGGGGCAGACACGTAAATGATACTGTTTGGGGGGGGGGGGGGGGGGGGGAGGTGGGGGGGGGGGGGGGGGTCCGCATCACCCTGGGGGAGCAGCGGGGAGGAGAGGGGACCCTGGCCCTGAAAGATCAGATGTACATGTCCCCACCCATGTCCCGCAGCCAGGCCACAGCCACCCCCCAGGTTCTGCGAACGGTCCTATTGCCCCCCACACTGACTCTGCGCGGGCCTGTTGGGAGACAGTCCGGGGAGCTCGTGTCCTCCAGAGTCCTGCTACAGACGGCCACGTGGCCCGGGTCAGCGGGCAGCAGAGGCTCTGACAGGGTTCTGTAGACGAGGGGAGGTGACGGGCTCCACATCAGGAAGACCAGGCTGGCATCTCGGCGGAAGGGGTAGAAAGCAGGGACTTCCAACAGACTACACCGAAGGTGGGGGTGTCTCGGTAATGACAGGACAGATGCGAGGGGTCATGAGGACCTGGGAATGTGGGACTGGGCCATGGTCTCTCATCGGCGCATTGCAGCCCAGGGCCTGAAGGAGACCCCTGGTCAGTGTTCCTGCAGAGAACCTCCTGCAGAGGACTCTGGCCCCCGGCCGTCCTAGTGCAGGGTCCCTGGCACAGGGCAGGGAGGCACCCGAGGACTTGGTGGTTTGGGGGTCCCCCCAAACCGTGAACCAAAATGGTTTCCTCCTTTTCTGGAAACTTCCAGAAATCCTTTGCACAGAGAACAAAATCTTTCAGTCCCCAGCCAAAGACGAAACGCTTATTACGATACGAACGCCTCCCAGAAGCCCTGGCCGACAGGCGGTCATTGTCCCCAGAGCGTGGTCATTGCATGGAGAGGGTGTGCCCGGTGAGGAGCCACATCGCGGGTGCCTGAATGCAGGGAGGGAACCCCCAGGGGAAAGCAGCGTAGGAGGCTGGGGACACAGGGGGCTCGGGATGGCCCCGTTCACCCCCACTCTTACTGTAAGGAGGTCCACACGGGCCGCCGTTGAGGCCGTTCAGGACGCACACAGCGCAGCCTCGCCACGCGGCTGCCGGCACTTGGCACAGCTCACGTGCATATTGTTTTGCCGAGGCGCTCCCGTCAAACGTGGATGGGGTTTGTCACCACGTCACGTGGCTTTGGCCACCACCCTGTGGGAACAGGCCTGGCCCCTGACATGGGCACGCTGAGCTCCGGGTGTGTGGGGTTTGTTAACGTGGCCGGCTGGGCCGCCCTCCCCAGGACTGTGCATCTGGGTTGTTGACCTGAGGGAAGGGGCCCCTGCTGGGGGGCTGGTTATTAGGATTTCTTCCGCGGTCCCCAGTTCAAAGGATAGAACTGCGTGTGGCATAGCCCTGGTCTCTGGGCTCCATTTCTGCCATATTTTATACTCGGCAGGTGGGACACAACCCTTAGTTGATGGTTTTCTGAGATTTAGATGAAGACTGAAGGTGGTCCTGGCCCCAGCACCACTAGAAATCCGCTTAGAAATTGTCCTCAGGCCCCCCTTTCTGCCTCCTCCCCCGGACACGGTGCCTCCGTGGCGCCCTCAGATGGCCCCCGAAGGACCCTCCCCGTCCACCCGTTCCACCAGCAGGTGCTGTGGACACCGGGGCTCACCGCAGCTGCGCTGTAAGACATTCCTGCGGTTCACCCCCGGCCTTCCTTCCTAAAACGGGGGAAGGCCATGGAAGAGAAGGTACCGGCATCCTTTCTCCTCCCGGTCGGTTTCCACTCTGAAGGCTTCTCTCCGTGCTGTGCGCTGGTGTGTACAAGTGGTATTTTCCACGTAAACGTAAGCGCTGCTCCACGACTCTCAGCACAACCTGGCCTCCCCCGTCTCCGGGCAGCGGGGATGGAAGCATTTAGCAGGGTGTCCCTTCGGCCCCTCCCCCCAGGCGGTTGGACGGCGGAGACAGACACACGGTCATAGTACCGCCCAGGCGGCCCTGCCCACCCCACCCCTGTACACCCAGCACCCTGAAGGTGGGGCATCCCGAGCCAGCCATCCAGGCACTCGGGGCCCTGCTTGCCCTGTGATCGCATTATCATCTTGAGGTCGAGTCCGAGATCGTCTTTTTAATTTTTTTTTTTTAACGTTTATTTGTTTTTGAGACAGAGAGAGACAGAGCATGAATGGGGGAGGGTCAGAGAGAGAGAGGGAGACACAGAATCCGAAACAGGCTCCAGGCTCCGAGCTGTCAGCACAGAGCCTGACGCGGGGCTCGAACTCACGGACCGCGAGATCATGACCCTAGCCAAAGCTGGCCGCTCAACCGACCGGGCCACCCAGGTGCCCCCGAGATCATCTTAAAAAGCACACAGAAGGGGCGCCTGGGTGGCTCGGTCGGTTGAGCGTCCGACTTTGGCTCAGGTCACGATCTCGCGGTCCGTGAGTTCGAGCCCCGCGTCGGGCTCTGTGCTGACCCCCCGGAGCCTGGAACCTGCTTCGGATTCTGTGTCTCCCTCTCTCTCTGCCCCTCCCCCGCTCATGCTGTCCCTGGCAAAAGTAAATAAACATTTAAAAAAATTAAAAAAAAAACAAAAGCACACAGAAGCACATCGGCCCATCGAAGGACCAGGCCGTGTCAAGTCCGGTCAAACCTGATGCAGGTGGTGCCGTGTCCCCCCACAAAGCGGGGCTCCCACCTGGGCTCTCAGGGCTTGGCAACCCGGCCTCGGCCTGACACGGCTGGTCCCCGTGAGGCCAGGGCCGCGATGCTTCTCCACCAAGCCGTCCTGCAGGCCAGAACAGGCAGGCAGGGCCGCTTCCCCAGATGTGACGGCATCACAGACAGAGCCGCCCAGTGTCCCTGTCTCACTCGGGAGGTGACGCAGGAAGGCCCTCTTCTCAGGACAAGCCTCCTGTCCGTGACTCCGCATCTCCCCAGCCGTGTCTCTGTTCCCGCGGTTGGTCTCCCTGTCGCTTTCCATCTGTCCGTTCCGTCTGTCCTATCTGAGCCACGAGTGACAGAGCTGGCGCTGTGACCGAGCTCCCCCATCTGATCTCGGGCACAACACCGTCTGCGGACGGGGACACGGGCCCACTCTGGGAGGCCACGCAGAACCACGGTTCTCAGCTCTGGTCCCGGAGACTGTCCTGCCCACATCCCTGCATGTGGTGGGGAGAGGTCCAGAATGACGTGTGGGCTCTCACGGTGGCATCGAAACCGTGCGTCAGTGCGGGGCGCGTCCCTCACCCCGGGCCGGACACTGTGCAAATGCTGCGGGCGGCGGAACTAACGTACGGGGCTGGGGGGCCCCAACAGCGGGCGGAGCAGAGGGAGGCCCCCCGCGGCCGCTCTCCACGTGACGACGCCCCGCTCTGTCGTGTTTCCAGCCGCGGCAGCGCCGGGCCCTGAGTTTTGCAGGTGCCGCCTGGCTCCCACCGACAGCCCATCCCAGCTCGGGGCTGGATCTGGTGGGATCCGGAAGGTGCCAGAAGCTCTATCCCTTGGAGGCTTAACCTCCGGGCCACGAGGAGCTGGCTCCTAGACTGTCTCCGGCCCACCTCCTGACAGAGCTCCCTATGGCCCTGCCCCCCCACGGCCCCCACCGGGGCCACCCCCTCCCTTCTGCACCCCTGCCCACCCAACAGCCCCCACCGGGCCCACCCCCTCCCTTCCACACCCCTGCCTACCCCACAGTCAATACCAGGTCCACCCCCTCCCTTCCACACCCCTCCCGGGCCACTCCAGGGAGACGTGTGCCCTCCCTGTCTGAACCCACTCGGCATTGATTCTCTGCTGTTTTGTGTTGTCCCTCGTCTGTCTTGTTTCCCCGCTAAACCGTAAGTTCCATCAAGACCAGGCACACGTGTTTGGTCTCCGTGCCACACGCATAACCCAACACAGTGACCATCACACAGCCACACGGGCAGCCTAGGGACGTGGCCTCACCGTCACCCGGAGGTTCCCAATACACTCAGAGTCAAAGCCAAATTCCTTACAGTGACCGAAGCCCAGGGATACGTGTCCCCACTTCTCAGACCCCCCGCCTCTCCAGCCACACCGGCTCCTTGATCTGGGAACACAGCAAGCCCAGAAGTCTCCCTTATACTTACCTGGTGGCCTCCTCCGCAGATGTCCACGTGGCCTGTGGCCTGCTTCCCAGATGTCTGTATGACAACAACTCTTTTTGGGAACCTGTCAAACATGTCACGTATTCTGTTTTCTTCGGGTGCCACGTTTCTATAGCGAGCAAGCCCGTCATTTTCTTATAGTTAAATATTAAGATTTAAAAGGCCGTGAATGAATCTCAGTCATGAGGAAATATTCTTAGGAGAAAAGCTGAGTGTTTTGACTATGATCCCATCCCCTACCTGTCTGTGGCTTCCAGGAAAGCTGGTATATTGACTGAGTGAAGACGGTCTTGTCGAGCGAACATAATTTGTGGGAAAAGTACATGATTTTTCAGCTTCCAGATATGCACGGTGCCCCTCTCCCCACATCTGCCTTGCGCGGGCGTGTTTATGAGAAGGGAGGCCCGCTTGCCCTCCTGGTGGTTCCCGAACACTTGATCCTTCACAGTTTAATTTTTACAACCAAAGATCAGTCATAACAGCAGGGGCCACTCGGAATCTCCCACGGCACAGAGAGGACGGAGCGAGGATGGGCCGAGCCCGGCACCGTGCGTGTTCACTCGTCTGCTCATTGGCCGGGTCACGGAGAGGCTTCGCCCCGTGCTGGGTGCCGTGGGGATGGCCCAGTAAATGAGGGCCCGCGGGGCTCACAGACGTGTGGTGTGAACACGGGCATTCCGGAACCTCCTGACGATTGTGCCTTTCTGGGGCCACGACTGGCGGGACCGCGGCTCACAGATGAGCTGGTGCGGGGAGACGGGCGCGGGGGGGATGGGCAGGCCCGTGCGGGGAGCCTTTCCGCCCCACACACGCTGTGGCGGCTGCGGGCACGGGCAGCGCTGAGCCCCGGCCAAGGCCTCGTGCGGCTTGTGAGGTGGAAATGCCCCAGCCGCCGGCCTGAGCCGCCCGGCGACGTCAGGCTCCGTGCTCATCGGTGCCTTCAGCACACGTGCTCCGTGCCGGGCACCGAAGGGGTGCCACCGCGAGCCGAGGGCATTCGGAAACACTCGTAATCCGGGGGAGTCCGTAAACACGACACAGCAAAGCACAGCTGAACCAGTGCAGCTTCAGAAACCCCTGAGACGAGTTGGCTTCACGTGACATTGACCACTTTGCGGTGAACAGTTCCGTGGCGTCAGCAGCCACCACCGGTCCCTAAATGCTTCCTCCCCCAAACGCGCCCTTTCGCTCGCCGCCGGCCCGCGTCTCCGGGTCTAAAGCGGGTCTTAGCGCACGGAGCCGGTCGCGCTTCGAATCGATCCTGCCAGTCTGGCTTTCCACTGCGGAGGTGACCCCCTCCATGTGAGGTGAGGTGAGCTTGCTCCCTGCTGGATCCTCCCTGCCTCACCCCCGTACCGCCCCTCAGCCCGCCCCGCCTCTCCCTCTCTGCAGTTGAGGAAGTCACTTTCCCAGTGGATACCATGGGACTTATGCCCAGATCTGTGAGGACCCGGTTGGAATTAATACCGACCTGGCTTCAAAGCCTGTAAAACTCGTGCACGGGTCCTTCCCCGTGCCGGCCCCACGTGAGCTCTCTGTAAGCTGCGTGCAGAGTCACCGTGTCATGCGTTTGTCTTTCCGACCGTTTGGGAAACAAAAAGAGGCACCGACTAAATGCAGTCCTGCCTGCTTTCCGTGCGCGTGAGCTGCCCCCCTCCCCCGGGTTCTGGGTTCCTGTCCGAGGCTCCACGGTCCCGTCTCCGGTGCCTTTGCACCGGCCTCGGTGATTCCCTGGAGCGCGCCTTGTAGAGCAAGGCTGCTTGCGACAAATTGCCTCGGCTTTCGTTTGTCTGGGAATGTCTTCGTTTCACCTTCATTTTCGGAGGATGGTTTTGCCAGACACAGAATTCTTGGAGGAGTGTCTTTCTTGCGGCACCTTAGGTACGCCCTCCCACCGCCTCTGGCCTCGCGGCTTCTGGTGAGGAAGCGGCCGTCGATCCTCTTGGGCCCCTGCAGGTGACAAGCGGCCTCTCTCTGGCAGCCCTCCAGACTCTTTCGTCTTTGGCTTAGGACAGTTTGCTATAGCGGGCCAGTGTGGATCTCTAACTTGATCCCGCTTGGGCTCGTTGAGCTCCGTGGATGCCCGTGCTTACGTCTGTCGTCAGATCTGAGGTGGTACCGGCCGTTCTCTCTGTGGCCGGAGGGTCCCCCACGCGCTGGGAGCCGGGACAGGGAAAGGGCCCTTCCGGCCTCCGCACGCCAGCCCCGGCTGGTCACCCCTTCAGCGCCACGCCGGGCCACCCACGTCTCCGCCTTCCCCTCGCCTCCTGCTTCCCAAAGGCCAGCCAGAGGCACCAGCCTGCGTCCGCTCGGGTCTCCTCAGCGCGTGTCGGCCCTGGGCACGCGTGTCTCCCTCTGAATCCCCCGGGCTGTGCGGCAGCCCCTCGGAACCCTTCTCGCCCCCAGTCTTCTCCCCGCCTCCTCCTTCCCCAGCTTTTGGGTCTCTCTGCCTCTTCCGCCATCTCTCACTCCGGGCGGAGCGAGAAACCTCTTCCCACAGACGCCTCCCGGGAAGCCCGTCCGGCCCAAACGATGCGGAACAAGGCTCCCTCCCTGCGCGGGTCCCTCCCGGAACCGCCGGCGGGTCAAACCCACTGCCACTTTCCGGAGGGCGGGGTCGGTGTTGCCCCTGACCCCAGCGAGCCACACGGGAACGCGGGCTACTGTGCTCAGGGCCACTGCCGAGCTGGCGGCTTGGGGGCACGACAGGTAGGTAAGCGGTGCTTTCTACCAAACGCGGTGGTGGCGTTCTTCCCTGACCGCTCCTCTGCTCGCCGTGAGCTGTTTTCACGAGGTGCCGGTGTTCTCGAGAGTCGGCTCTGTCCACTTCCGTCACCTGCATTGTCACTTCAGTGGGGGGACGGGTTCACGGTGACATCGAGCTGATGGCGCCTTTCGGCCCTCCCTGGAAGAACTCCGCGTCAGACTCACCGGCCCGGCCGCCTGCAGCCCTCCTGGGTGGGTCCTGGCATCTGTCGGGCTCACTGAGGACCGTGTGGCCCGTGCCCAAGGACGGGCTGCTCAGGGCTTAGCTTCCTCACAGAGGCCCTCCAAGAACAGCGTGAGGCACAGGCAGCCGTCTCGCAGAGCATGCGGCGGGACGGGCCCCCTGACTGCCCGCCACACGCCTTCACCAGCACCCCTTCCCGGCCCCCGGCCCCCGGGCCCTGCCCCCACCAGGGTGTTTCCCGGGGTGGCCTCCGAGAAGCCGCTTACAGCCACGTTCTCATATCACGTGGAAACCCAAACTACAGCAGCTTCTGCCTCCATCTGTCCGTGTTCAGTCCTCCGGTGGTGACATCCCAGGGGCTGTGGCTCGTGGGGTCATCTTCACCAGCAGCGCTCGGTGCAGCAGGCCTCGTGCAAATGGCCTGGGGCAGCAGCGGCAGCAGCAGGCGGCCCGTGCCTGTTCCTCAAGGTTGTGAACCCTCGGTTGCTGTCTGTGGGCCTTGGCATCAGGGTTATGTGTTAATAATTAAAAGCTTCTCATTTGTGTACAGATATGTCAGGATCCTTGCCTTAGGACAAAAATAGGCATGTGTGAAATGGTGTGGAAAAAATAACTTGAAGTGTTCTTAGTGTCTGTAGCTTCACTCATCGCATAAGCAATGTTTTCCCTGCTGATTGAAGTAATCTTTCTCCCTAAGGACTGGCTGGATCTTTTTTTCTGAGTGTCTTCCTGGGAGAAAGATCTATAAAATCTCCCATGAGGTATAAGCCAGCTGGAGAGACTTCAGCTGGCTGGTTTGGTTACTTAACAAGAGCAGAAAAGTGGATTTTCCCACATCCCCTGGGTCCTGGAGGTGGGAAGAGCTGCTCCCTCTCCGCGTCACTCCGAGAAATGGAGGAGACCGTCCTCCCTTCCCTCTGGGCTTCTGTCCTCTTGCTGGGAGGTGAGGGCTGTGCTCTGAGTTTCCCTTCTGTGCTGGGGGACCGATGCCCTGCCCTGAGCCCCACCACTCAGGGACGGGGACGCGGGGAGCAGCCGCGGGCATGGTGGGCGGTGAAGGCAGCCAAGTGCAGAGCCTCACCTGCAAGCAGACTTTCCTGGTGGCTTTGCTGCGGCCTGGTGACCTGGCTGCCGTGACTAGAAGACTTGGACCAAACTGAGAGTGGGGCCCCGGACCCGGCAGGTGCACCTGGGCACGGGAAGTAGATGCCCGAGCGGCACGGGCACTCTGTGTAGGGGATCCGTCGCCTCTGCCGGCTTCACGGCCCCCTCCCCCCGGCGTCTGCTTTCTCTCCTGCTGACGGACACTGCTTTTCACACCCTCCGCCGGCCGTGTCCACATTCCTCGCCGCGGGAGCTGCCAGCTGGAGGCTCACGGAAACCAGTTCTGGCTGGTTGCTCTCCTGGTGGCTCACGGCAGCAGGCAGTTCAGCTATGATTTGACAGAAGTTGGTGTCTTAGTGATTTTTCTTCTTGACAGGAGCCTCTGAGAGCAGAAAGATCAGTGTGGAGCCCGTGAGAGCTCCAGCTGAGCCCCGATGTTCAGGCAGCGAGGATCCTAGAACTCAAGAAACGGGGGACGCTGCATGGCACCTGCCGTTGTTTCTACAGAGAACCTCGCACCAGCTCTCTGCCAGCTCGAGGCTAGAGGCCGGGGTGGGGCATCGGGGGCCCCCAGGTCTGCGGGAAGACTGGGAATCCCCCTCCCGGTAGATCAACCCTCAAGGCCCCCGGGGCTGGCGCTCAGAGCAGGGATGCATACCAGAAACAGAACGCAGAACCTTCTAGAACGTGGCGAGGCTCTTCCCGTGTCCAGTGCTGCTCCGTGGGCGCTGCCGGCCTCTGAGCCCTCCTCCTGCCGTCACGCCCCGCACCCATCCTGGGTCCTGAGGCCCAGCCTCACAGAGGTTTGGGGCACGAGGTGCTGCAGGGAGAGCTCGCTGGCCCCCACGTGCTCACTGGGCACGTGGGTGGAACCGGGTGGACCCAGGGGAGCAAGGACGCTTTCCAATGTTCCTCATCACTGTTCTCTCCAACATGCTCTGCGGCTGTGATTTTCTCCTCTCGGATGAAATCGCTGCTAATCTCAGTTTCCTCCCGGAAAGCTTCTCCCCTGCCCAGTGGGGGCCTGTCCCAGGGGGCTGCCTCCTCCCTGGTTCAGGGGACCCCATGCTGCCAGTCCGGGGTTCTCGCCTGAGTGTGGGTGTGTGGGTGTGAGCGTGAGTGTGTGAGTGTGGGTGTAGCTGCCAGTGTGGGCGTGGGTGTGGGCGTAACAACCACAAAATCCCTGCCGTAAGCCGTCTAGTTTACACAACGAACCAGAGCCCGGGTCCACTTACCGTGGCTCCCGTCCATGCCAGTGGGTGACCTCCCGATGCGGACCAGCAGCCAGCTGGGAAGGAGCGTGTCAGATGCCACCGCCCCGGTGTCCCCCGGCGGTCAGTGCCCTCGGTCCCTCGGCCACAGAGCCCGGGGGGCTTGGCCCAGGCTCCCGGCCCCACCGTCTGGCCCTGGTGCCGTTGGGTTTCGGGGAGAGCGACGACGGAGGCTCCGGGCCCCACTGAGGATCGTCAGGCTGCGCCCCAGCTGTTCCCTGAAGGTGGGGCCACCGAAGCCAGGCCGCGGTGGCCGCCTGCTTTATGAGGGCCGTCTTGGGTGGGCCCGAGAAAGCGGTCGTGCGGGAGCCGGCAGGGCAGGTGTGGGGACCGGGCGAGCTCCAGTAGGGCTGTGACTAGAGGTGAGGGAGGCAGCAGCCTGAAATGCCTGGGGTGGGCAAGACGTGCTGACGGGGAAGGAGCCGGGACAGAAGAGCGTGGTCTTGGGACCCATGGGACCCTGGGGGGCCATGTGGGCTGTGTGCACGACAGGCAGGTCGTGGCCGTGAACGAAGGGGGGCGTCTGGGAGATGGGCCGAGGCTGGTGGAACCGGCTTGTGTGGTCAGCGTCCTGGAAACACAAGTTGGAGAGGGAGAGGGGCGTGGCCTGGAGGGGCCGCTGGGGAGGGGCGTGGGCCTCCACCAATGCTGGGTGGACGTCACCCCGTCTCTATCTCCGGGCAGCTGGCAGCCGGCCATCCGCTTTATTCCTCCCACCGTAAAACATGCCCAGCATCTAGGAGGCACCAACCTGTAGTCCTAACTCGAGAGAATTGTGAAAACTGATGGAAAATCAAACCATTGTTATCTGGAACAGATGTGTGACCATCCTTCTTTCCACGTGTGGGGGGATTACAGAACTGGGAGCTGGAAGGATCATTCAATGCAATGTTTACTTCGAAGTTCGCACTAACTCCCTAAACGTGCCTGTATCCCTTAGCAGCGCTGAGTACGGCTGTGTCACCGGGCATAGTATGTGCAGCTGTGGCCCCAGAGGCCCGGACACCTGGGCGGGGCCCTGGGAGACCCCCCAGGAGGGTGGGTGTGGGTAGACGCCCTCTGGGCAGGGCAGGTGCAAAGATGCCCCACCCCCAGGGGCGGGTGGGTTCAGGGGACCCCCCCGCCTAGGCGGGGCAGGTGCACAGACCCCTCCCCGCCGGGAGGAGCGTGGGCACGGAGGTGTGGCCAGGACGGTGGGCCCATGGGAAGGCTGCAGTGCAGACGCCGGGAGAGGCCAGGCACCTGCCACGCCAGCATGACGCTGGCCGACCGCCCGGAGAGCGGGTCCCTCGACACCCAGTCTCCTTTCGGGATGCTCGCGCCCCTTCTGGCGTAGGGTCCACCTGACACATTCTGACCTTTTTAGGTTGTTTCTTAGCCAGCGGGTCGAGCTCTACTTCTGATTTGAGTGTTACGTTTTTGCAAACAATTGTAGATTTACAACGTTATGAATATGCCTGCAGGGATCGTTTTCCATCGGTCTTTTCTTTAAGAAAATTTGTCAGCAGACCCTCTCGTCACAATTTCTGGCTCTCGGAGGAAGGCTTATTCGGGCCGCTCAGCGTCCGGACTCAGACTGATGACCGCGCCTGCTGGGCGGCGACACCTGTGGGCGGTGGACCCGAGCCTAATGGGCAGGCGCCAGGCTGGGCTGAGCCCAGGGTGTGACCACGGCAGCAGGCTACTGACCCTGTGCCCCACGCAGTCTTTTGTCTGGGCGCCCGTACAGGGTTCTCTCGGGCAAGAAGAGAAGGCTAGACTTTCTCTGTGGAGGTCGTTTGTGTGCAAACGGGAGAGCAGACGCGCTGTCCCGGGGGCCTGAGGCTCCGGACCCGAACTGTCAAGCACAGTGATAACAATTTAAGGTACTTACCAGAAATGTCCGATTAAGCCTGACACACCCTTTAAAGATGGCAGAGAAAGAATAAGGTAATCTGAGTGGATGTGGGTTAAAAATGAATAAAAAGATGAAACACGACAAAAAACAATAGGAAATGAAAACAGATGCAGAGACCCTCACAGGGCCTCGGGTTCCCGTCGCAGTGATGGGAGGCCTCGGGGTTCAGAGCCGGACGGCCTGCCAGGCCTCGGGGTGGGCAGTCTGGAAGTCCCGTCGGCGCCCCGGGGCCGAGGCCGGTCAGAGTCTGGACTCGTCACTTCCAGCCCGAGCGAGGCTGCCAGGCTGTTCGCCCGCCTTCCCCGCCTCCCCTCCTGACGCCCGGTGGCCTCACGGCTTTGCCCGCCAGTGAGGTGAGTGCCCGCAAAGTCTGCTCCCGAAACAGCGCGCGGTGTTCGGCATGGTGCGCGGGAACAAGGCTCCTGGGAGCCTCGACGCCTTCGAGAGTGTGCAGGGCGCAGCGTGAGACTGTGGGCACAAGCAGCTGCCGCCCGGTGTGGGTCCCGCTGCCCGTCACTGCCTGGCTCCCGGCGGTGCTCAGGGGCGCTTGTGTGCTGCGGGAATTGGGGTGCCGGGGCCGTGGAGGCAGCTCTGACTCGGGGAGTGGAGGGTGGAGGCTGGGAGTCCCGCCACGACTGCAGTGACCCCGTGATTCCAGAAGGAACGGAAAGGGAGGACAGGGTCCAAGAGGAGGAAGCGCGGGTGATGCGCGGCCACCAGAGACCAGGAGGGAGGAGCTGAGAGTCACTCTCTTTTTCCTTTCTGAGGCTGGGGTGACAACCCCACGTTCAAAGAGCGAGCACGGCGTGGGGAAGCACAGTGAGAGTTGGAGGTCGGGTAAACTTGGCAGGACCTCGGGGCAATACTCAGGTCACCTCGTGGCCACTGGGTCCAGAGCTACGAGATCACAGCTGCCTCCGGTGGGTGTGCCGGACCCTCGGGGACATGGCACCGTCCTCCCTCTGGCGTCTCCATCCACGGGTGCCGTTGGGCTTTGCCGGTCCCCTGTCCCGCGTTCAGCGGGGACAGGAACCCCACGTGCGCTCCGGAGCGGTGGCCGCGGTGGCGAGGCCAGAACCCACAGTGGGCGGAGGGGCGAACGTGGAGGTCCCGCGCGGCCTTGGTCCAGCCTCCCACTGTGCCCTCCGCACAGTGGAGCTGCGGGCCGTCGGGAGTGACTTTGCTGGGGCGACAGGGAGAAGCCGCCTCTGGGACAGGCTGGGTGAGGAGTCACCGCGTGTCATCGTGTTGCTCTGCAGAGTCTCTGTCACGACTGTTCTCGATGTCATTCAGGCCCATCCACTGGGCCTTCGAGGACCGCTGAGAAAATGGGGTTCCGTTCTGCATTTTAATTGTGATGTGCTTCCTGGAAATCCCAGAGCGGAGAGCAAAAGCCTTCCTGAGTTATCTCCAGGGGACACGGAGCCCAGCACTGTCAGAACACGTGGAAAGGGCTCCTGATGAGGCCCGGTCGGCGGGAGCCGGCGGGCTGGCCGGAGCTGTGGTCTTGCCGGTAATTCGCTCCGTTTCTGGGGGCTCTGTGTCACTTGGCCACTGGCGGGTGACCCAGGCAGCCAGCATGCACCTGAAAGGGTAGCTCATCGTGAACCCACCCAAACGTGGTGCAGACTGTTTTCTGGAATCTTCGAATCGAAAGGCCGTTTGAATTGTCTCACGAAGCCCTTAATCTTACACTGAGGGAGCTACGTTGCTGAAAGCTCACGTCAGCTCGGTGAGGACAGAGGCAGGGGGCCCTGAAACGTGCTGTGAAACCACATTGTCCCGACTCCCACTTCTCCAGGGACCCCCAGGCCCTGATGCCCTGGGGCATAGACGGGGGACCATTTCCTATACGTGGTGGTTCCTGACAGCTGGGTCCGCATTTGGGGGTAGAACTGAGGGAATCGGGCCCTGCGACTGGTCCTTCTCCTTTCTGTCGAAGGATCGCACTGACCATCAGAGGTCTTCGCCCACCTGCACGCGTCACCGAACACCTCTGTGCTTCAGGTTTTGCGCTAAGTGTTAGAGCTGCTGCCGGGGGTAGAGGCAGTAATTCCTGTGCTCTCAGAGCAGGTACAGCGTGTGGGCACGTAGACCCAACATAGGACCAGGGTCCGTGCAGAGGGGGAGCCACCCACGGGGGCAGGACCAGGGTCCGTGCAGAGGGGGACTCGCCCACGGGGGCAGGACCAGGGTCCGTGCAGAGGGGGACCCGCCCACGGGGGTAGGACACAGAACTCTCCCCCGCTGGCCAGACTGGCGTCCTGCTGCATCTGTGCAGACTGCTGAAGTGACCGGCACATCCTACGTTTGTTTTAGCTCTTACGTGGCTTCAGCTCCCTTCAGGGAGGTGCTCTCTGCTTTTCCTCCCCAGAAGTGTGCCTCAAAGGGCGTCAGGAACTGTGCACAGCATGGGGGTGAGGGTGGCGCGTAGGAGGCGCCGTGGCTGGGGTCTAGGAGTCTTCTGCAGGGCCTCTCAGCGCAGCCAAGCCCGTCTCCGGGGGCTGATGGGCCCCTCCTGCCTGCCCCAGGCCGCTCACTCTTCGCTGACACTCTCCTTTGCTTTTTGTCTTTGTGTTTTGTGTTTTCTCAACCTGGTCCCGCGACTCAGTGGTCCTGACGTTCAGGGGGAGCTAGTTGGCACGGTCCAGCGAACAGGGAGTACGTCGCCCGCTGGCTGGGTGGTGGGCGGGCACAACGGGCACAAGGAGCCACGGCCTGCTTGCACGCTGGGAGAGAACACGGTCCCTGTGGGGGAGGGCAACCTCGGGAAGACGGCGGGGCTGCTGAGAAGTGTGTAAAAGGGAAGGAAGAAGAGTGAAAACCACTTTATTAACGACCAGTGATTGGAACTCGCTGAACCGGTGCCTGGCACGGGGCAGGTGGGGGGGCTCTGCTGTGGGGAAGGCGGGTCTCATCCTTACGTGGACCTAAATGGGCCAACCCCGCAGGATGCCAGCCGGAGCTGGACTCCACACACATCATTTCCCCCGGGCACCAGGGGGAAGGCCACCTCTGCTTCCCACCGGAACGTTGCCATTTCAGCACGAGCCTCAGGGAGACTGTCACCCCAGAACCCAGCAGTACGTGCAGTCCCTTCACTGCCCCCGTCTGTCTTTGGGGGTCCCCAGTCCACATGCCCCCAGGACTGCTGCCTACAGGCACGGATCTGGGTTCTGCCGGTGGGAGCGCAGTGACGCGGGGCAGGGAGGCACAGCCAGCCCCGAGCCCGTCCGGCAGAGGCCTGAGTGTGGCAGGTGGAAAGGTTCACGGGGCCTCACCAGCTCTGGTGGGGAACGGGGACAGGCTGGGACCGGTGCGCCCGGCCACAGTCCTTGGTGGGGAGATAACACCTCACGGTCAAGTTGCTATAAGACTGGAGATTTTAAGGATTTTAAGCCCTTTCTTGTTTCAAAGAATTCAGTTCCCCACCCCATCCAGTTTTTTGGGTCCACTGTTCCTTCTTACACTCCCACAGACCTCCTCCGAGCGCGGAAAATGACCTTGTTTGCGGGGGATTCCGGGAGGGCTGTCCGGAAGGCAGAGGACCACCCAGTCCCAGTCAGAGGCTACCAGCCACTTCCCGGAAGACAGACCAGTTTTCGGTCGTCCGTCTTCCGTGGTTAGTCAAGTCAGGGCTGGTCCTGACGTTGCCGCGGGAGGGCAAAATATTCCTTCCAGAACTTGAGCTCAGTTCTTTTCGTACATGCCCAGGAGTGAATTCCTGTCACATGGTAATTGTATTTTCAGTGTTGAGGACCCTTCATACTGTTTTCCAGAGCAGCCACATTCCCGCCAGCAGGGCACGAGGGTCTCAATTTTTCCACTTTGCCAAAACTTGTCGTTTTTTTTTTTTTTTTTTTTTTTGGATAATTGCCGTACTTACCAGTGTGAGGTACACATACACATTTTAAACACCCGGATATAAAAATAAATTGCAGGTTATACCAGAGAGAATGTAGGACTAAGGAGTCAGGAGGTCAAAATCTGTGTCCCTTTCTCCCACTGAGCTGCGGTAGACGCTGGATGTTACGGGCGAGGCCTCTGGACTGCTCCGCCCTTCTGTGATCATTGGTTCTGGCAAATTGGATTCATGTCCCTGCGCTCACTGTAGATACAGCTCGGCCCACAGAGATTTCTACCCCTTGCTGAGCTCCACCCACCAGACTCAGCACTCAGCAAGGGGCCAGCACCAATGCCTCGGGCAGCACTGGCCTAGAACTTCCCACGATGATGGGAATGCTCTAGATGTTTGCCTCTAATGTGACAACCACCGGCCATGTGGGATGTTGCTGATGTAACTGAGGAGATACATTTTTTAGGTTGTTTGATTTCTTTCACTTAACGTGAAGTCACGTGGCTACAGTGGTGAGCAGGGCAGCTCGTGTTGTGCTCGTGGTGCATCGGTGGCCTTGAAGAGCCCGGCTCCTTTGCCTTCAGTGCCCTGTGCCCGTCCTGATGTGGCCATTCTTCTCTTGGGCCACACCCACAGATGTAAAAGCTCCCTGTTTCACCATTAGAAATGAAATCATTCTGCATAAGTACTGAGCCCCCCAAAAGGTGATTATTTTCACTAAAAACATTATCACATTTAGGGGCACCTGGGTGGCTCAGTCAGTTGGGTGTCCAACTTCGGCTCAGGTCACGATCTCACAGTTCGTGCATTTGCGCCCCGTGTCGGGCTCTGTGCTGACAGCTCGGAGCCTGGAGCTGCTTTGGATTCTGTGTCTCCCTCTTTTTCTTCCCCTCCCCCTCTCATGCTCTGTCTCTCTCTCTTTCTCAAAAATAAACATTAAAGAAAAAAAATTTAAAAAAACCTTATCACGTTCAGTGTATCAGAAAGATGATGTGTCGTGATGTTAAATAGAACTTTTGGGAAGATGGTTACCCACAATTCCATCAGTTGGACACGCCTTGCACATGTAATGTGTGGTGTGCTGAGATGATAGTTCCAACATTGAAAGCTATGGGTTCAGATCCTGACTCTGCATTTTGTCGTGTGGCATCGAGAAGACAGAGGCCCTCCCTGGGCCCACCTGCCGGCCTGAGCTCGTGGCACACGGGAGCGCGTGGAAGGTGGTCCACCCGGCCGTCTGCTCATGCGATGCTATGTGTCTCACATCTGCCCCCACCCCTCCTGTGTCGACACGGCTGGGTGGTCACCTCAGGACTTGTGGCCACAAGGCCGGGCAGAGCCAAGTGTCCCCAGGAACGGCCCCGGGCGGTGCTCACCTGCTCAGCTCACGTGTCCTTCCTCTCATCATGGCCCCCATCCGGCCACTGCGCTCCCTGCGTTTTCACCTTAGTCAGTGCAGGAATTTCCGGCCCTGAGACTGCCACCTCTGGCCGGCAGAGGAGACCCCTCATGACTCTGCCACACACTTGACTTCCTACTGTGTCCGGCCCATTCCATGGCTGCCTTCTCTGTCCTCACGGAGACTGCTCTTGTCTTTGAACAGCTGGGCTCAAGTTACCATGAAAACATATCGAAATAGCCCCACCATGCATTTTGCCTCAGATCTGGAAGATTCCACATGTCACGCTATGTCCAAATTTCAGCCTGACTGTGCCAGCGCGAGAGACGACATGTGTCAAATACTTATTAAGCCCCAAGTCACAGCGGTTGAAAATGGTGCCGTTGAGCAAGACGGCCGCAAGGCTCACGTCCCCTGATCGTGAGAACGGGGCGAGGGAGAGCTAGAAGATTTAAGGGGTGCAGCCTCCCACACGCATCGCTCGCATCTTCTAGCTTTAAGGGCTGAAGGCGGTCAGTCCCTTTCAAGCCAGGACTCGTCCTGAAACTCAGAGGGCACACCTCGTTCTCTTCCACGAGCGGAGTTGGTGACGGGAGCAAGACCTGTGGACTAATGGGTCCAGTGCCTCTCAGGCTTTTTAAGCACCTTCTCCAGAGGGTAAAAGATGAAGATCTCAGTGTGACCTCCTCACCCGAGTCACCCTAGAGTGTGACACTTGGAGGTGTTAAGCCACTGGGGACCCTTCCATGGATGGCTTTGTTCTCCCATCAATGCTCTTTGTCAGGCTCTGGACTAGGACGATGTGGATGGAATGAGAGCCCTCACGATCTGCCCCAGAAATCAAGGATCAGCGTCTTCTCTTACCTTTTCCTTTCCTCATTGACACCCTTGGGGCCCCTCATGCCCAGGTGACAAGAGACCTCGCGTCCCCCTCCAAAATCTTCCAGGCTTCACATGTGAGTAGCTCTGAGTCCACGTTCCGCTTCTGCTAGGGACCTGCACGGTGGCCTCCACAAAAAACCAGCCTTTGCCCTAGGGTCATGGAAGTGCCAGAAGGGCTTCCCGCAAGGTGACTTATGAGGAGATGGAACCCCCCCAAGCGAGGAAGGTTGGCATGGGTGAGGGAGGTGGGAGGGCCCTCTGCCAGAAGCAGACGTATGCAAAAAGCCCCAAAAGCCACCTGGCGGGGTGTGGTCGATGCCCTGGAAGGACAGGCGGGGAGCTTAGGACCGTCTGATGAGACGTGTGCAGCACCTCTGGGGGCTTCACGTGACCAGCCTTGCATTTTAGGCACCCTCCTGGCTTCCGTTTGCAGGGGAGGCCCAGATGGGTGACTGGATGGTACTGACGGGACCCTCAGCAGGATTTGGTGATGACTGGATGTGCAGCAGAGGGAAAGCACATGGCCAACAGATTCTCGTCTGAGAAGTCACATGGATGGCCGTGGAACCCACAGAGCCCGTGATGTCGTGTGTCATCTCCGCGACAAAACGGAGAGCTAAGCCTTGTGACTCCCGGTATTTTTTTAAAATTAGTTGAGGCAGAATACCTTTCCTCTCCATTTGAATCTTCACACATCCGTGTAGTAGCTGCAGTAAAATCCAATGACATTAAGCATCCCTGTTTCAGAAAAACGTGGGGTAAGATAACGCAGGAGAAAGTGTTTGCATTTCCTTTAGTGACGGGAACTTCCAGATTACAAAACCTATTGGCGCACAGTGTAAAGATAAGTAAACGCTCTAAAGAAAGACAGGTAGATACTAATGAATAGATAAATACAGTTATTTCTAACTTCAAAAGTAATTAATAAGGTGTAACTAGGTTCCTATACTGTTCTAATCAAAATGTCTGTCCACCGTACCAAAAAAAAATCACTAAATATGTGAAGAAGCAGGAAAATGTGACCCATAATGGAGAAAAAAAGAAAGTGGTCAATAGACACGGACTCTGGAGTTTAAAACAACTATTACAAATATGCCCAAGAATTTAAAAGGAAAATACGATCGTACGATTGGGCACATGGGGAACCTGTGCAGAAAACTAGACTATACAAAAGACCACACAGAGATCTGAGAAAAGAAAAGCATCTGTAAAACGAAAAGTTCACTGGATCGGCTTGACGGCAGAAGAAAGGATCGGCTAATTCGAAGCCAGATCGATAGAAGCCATTCAACCTGAAGAACAGAGAAAAATATTGAAAAAATCAAGACAGCCCCAGGGACCTGAGGAGTGTTGAGCAGACAAACGCATGCATAAGAGGAGTCCCGGGGAGCAGGGAAAGAAGGGTGATGCGTAGCGCCCTCCTCCACCACCCCCCCCTTGGAAGATGAAGCCCAGGGAGCCCCAAGCCATGGGAGCAAGAAGAGAAGAGTCAAGGACATCCCAGCCAGGCTGCCGAGGTCTCAAAGCCAGAAACCCTTAAAAACCGCCCAGTGGGAGAGACACGAATGCTCAAAGAAGGTGAGGGGAGCCTGCAGCGAAGGCGGCCAGGGCGGGTGGTGCCCTGTTCGCCCAGGAGCTGTCGGCCGCGCGGGGCAGGAGGCTTCTGCCTGAGGGGCGGTGCACAGAGGAGCGGGAAACAGGAAGGAGCTCGGCTTCGCTTCCTTAAAAAGACGAAAACAAGAGGGAGACTTTGCTTCAGCGGAAGAAGAATCCCGCATGCCTGAGACTCCCAAATGTTCGCTCACGTACAAATGATGGCAGGACAGCATGTGCGTGAATCAGCTCCTGTTCAGACTCCCCCCGCCCTCTCCTCCCCTCTTATTCTGTTGCAGTAAGAATGTAAGTTTCTCATATTTGCCTTTGAAATCTTCTGACGTTTGATATTCTTCATATTAAGATCAAATAAATGTTCATAATATTTGGTTGAGACAAGGATCGTCAATAATACTGAAATGAGGGGGTAAAAGCGTAAGGCACATCAGGGTGGGTCTCACCTAAGGCATGTGTCAGCTGCAGTGGGAACACGACGACATTCACAGCGACAGACCCGGTGGACAGTGGCTTTGTACGTGAGGCAAGTGCACGGCCCCTGCGGTGGGACGAGTCAGCCGTGCGCCTCCTGATGTGACACACTGAGAGGGACACATACCACGCCTGTGCTGCTCTTGCCAAAGTGCAAAACTGCGTCTGATACGAGGCAACCTTAGAAGAGCTCAAAGTGAGGGACACTCCCCAAAATACCTGATGGGCACTCTTTCAAACTTTCGATGTTATGAAAGACAAAGAAAGACTGGGAAATTATTTTTCATTATGGGAGGACAGAGACGTGACAATGATCTAGGCTTTGGTTTTGTTATAAAAATGGTACTGGGAACGATTGGACAGATATGAATGAATTCTTTTGATTAGATATTAGTACCAAGTGAACGTCGATTTCCTGACCTCAGGAGCTGTACTGTGATTATGTGGGAGAATGCCCTTGTGGGGATAACGTGTCTACAACTGCCTCTGAAATGGTTCAGAATAATGAAATTAAAATATAAGCGTAAATTACAGAGGGAATTTGGAGGAGAGCATAGTGAAAAAACAAGTTACAATTGGGGAATCTGGATGAAGGTATGCATGGTCCCACATGGTATTCTTATGACTTTTCTGTAACTCTGATATATGTCAAAATAACGTGTTTAAAAAAAATAAGGGGGGAGGGCCATTTAAAATGGCAATCGACAACCACGGCCCACTGAAAGGCTTCCTGCCAGCGTTGGTGCGCTTGTATACAGTAGGAGCTCTGGCACGTGCTGTGCACAGCAGCCGTTCTCACTGGCACGTGGAGTTCATCGATAGTAAATTCTAGGCATTTGCGAAGTTGAGTTTACTAGAGCTTAAACTTTGAACGGTCTCACAACTTACCGTAAACAATCCCTAATCATATTTTAAAACAAAGAGTCTATAGAATTACCCCATAGGGGCGCCTGGGGGGCTCAGTCGGTTGAGCGTCCGACTTCGGCTCAGGTCACGATCTCGCGGTCCGTGAGTTCGAGCCCCGTGTCGGGCCGTGTGCCGACGGCTCGGAGCCCGGAGCCTGCTTCGGATTCTGTGTCTCCCCCTCTCTCTGCCCCTCCCCGCTCGTGCTCTGTCTCTCAAAAATAAAGAAACGTTTTTAAAAATGTAGAATTGCCCATCAAAATAAATCAAAGAGGACTCGTACTTTTTGGTTCATTCACGAGCCCCGGAGAGGCCGCTGAGCCTGCAGGGCTCTGAGCACCGCTCAGGAATCAGTAATCTGCACCAACACCACGCTTCCTGAAAACGGGGTGGTAGGCTAATGGCCCGGCTCGTTGGAACTGCCCTTCCTGAAGTGCCTTCCCAGCATTCATTTGGAAACACACGGGCCATCGTGTGCACGAGCAGAGGGGGCTCCCTCACAGCGGTCCCGCTCCGGCCCCGGACCAGCGTGTCCTTTCGGCAGAGCGAGGACACGAGCGTGCCTGGGCCCGCCTTTCTCGTGCCAGGGCACTGGCCTTTGAGCCTCACCCTCTGGGGACCCCTCCCTCAGCCCGGGCCTCTACTTTCTCTCAGAATTCCTGCCGGTAAGCGGCAGAGCCAGCTTTGAGCCGCGAAGCTCTGAAAAGCCGCTGGCTGGTGCACGGACTGGCGGGCAGAGCCGGGGACCCGGGCTCAGACAGCTCGGAAGACGGCCACGTCCCCCGGCCGTGGCTGCCCTTCCGGGCGCCGGTGCGGAGAAGCCCCGTCTGGCCGCGGCCCCCGCAGCTGCGGAAGGGGCTCTCGGTTCCTCTCTGCCACCCCCGGCCCCGTCAGGGCACGTGCCGCCCGCCCCCTCGCGTGAGGGAAGGAAGGAGGCCTTCCGTGGGTCCGCACGCTCGCCCGTACCCTTGGCGGGGCTCCCTTGCCGAAAGGAGCAGGAAGGCGATTCAGATTTTGGGGGCAACGAACGAAGACTTTTTAGACTCCCACGAAAAGATTCAGTTCATCCAAACAGTACTTGCTCTGTGAGTAGCCCCGCGTTTCCATCGACTTGTTGGCCTCCTCGGAGGCTGCCCCTGCCCGGGTGACATTTGTCTGCTCCTTCATCTGTCTGGCCCAGGGAAGCCCCTTCTAGAAGGGGTGGAGTTGGAAGGTATTTCCGGCACCACATCAGGCAGTGGGAAGCAGGAGAGTAAAGGAAGCAAACGCCCCCCTCCCCCCCCATCCCGGCCCCGTTCGCACGGGGAGGCTGGCGGTGCTCACAGCCCGTCCATCTGCAGAGTTCACCTACGGGGAACAGCTCGCGGACATGCGGGAAAGGACGCCGACCCACAAAGGTGGTCAAGAGCAGGGCGCTACACCCCGAACGCGGCAACGCAGGAGAGCCTGCCAGAGACACTGGTCGATGAGACGTTTGTGACCAAATAGTCACGGATGCGAGCGCGCTGTCATTGCGATCGCTTAACGCACCGTGCGCTCGGAATATTCCAGAGCTGTGGTCAAGGGAAACGTGGCAAGGAAGTGACACCGGGCTTGTTTGCGGGGAAGCCCAGAGCTTGTCCTGGGGTCTGCCCGACGCCCTGGACTGCGTCCCCGCCCCCAGGGCCCCGGCTTTCTCTGCGGGGCATCCTGACTGGCCTGGGGGCAAGCCAGGGATGGTGTTCGCGGTATGATTTCACCTTCTTCTCCCCCCGCAGCTCATGGTGGGCACCGTCAGTTTCGTGTGTGTCCGGGGCACGTGGCTGGGTGGCATGTCTTGACCTCGGGCCTGGCCCCAGGTGGCTGCCTTCCTATTCAGAGATGTGCTGGGCAGGGTGTGTGGGGGGGTGTCCCCCTGAGACACCGGGTACTGGGGGAAGCTCTCTGAGGAAGCTTGCCTCTGGCGCAAGTCACTTCAACAAACAGGACGGTTTCTGCACGTGGGGAGTCGTCCCTGACCCGGGAGACCCACAGAGTCGGTGAGAGTGACGGGGAGGGCTCACCTCGAGGCTCACGGGGCAGGGAGGTGGGAGGGGTGGAAGGCGTGCCAATCGGGGTGAGGCGGCCTGTGCTCCGAGGGCGCGTGTGGGTGAGACCATTCCATTCCCGGGGCACGTGAACCCCACCCCAGCTGCTCGGGACCCTGGTGGTCCAAGGCGGATCTGCGTGGCCTGGGCAGCCACGGGGTGGGGGTGAGAGAGAGGGAGAGCGCTTCTGGGGAGGGGGCTCCCCTACGTAGCACAGACCTTCGTGTTTAGGTCTCCCAAATTCAGGGCACAGCACTTGACCAGCTCCTCTTTCCCGGCTCACGGGGCATGACCCGTGGGTGAGTGAGTGATCCCCAGGAGGCGGGAAGTCATTCCCTGCAGGCAGCTGGAGGGGGGACTCCAGTGCAGACCCCGCCCTGGGGTGTGAGTTCCCCACCGCCTCGTGACCTCGGGAGGCCTCGGCGCCCTGCTGGGTCGCTGTAGGACTCAGATGGGGAGATGCCCACGCCGCCCTGGCACAGCGTGTCCACCGTAAGCACCCGGTAAGTGTTGGCTGGGCTGGTGGCTCTTGCCCAAAGAGCTCACGCTCCAGTCCTCCAGTTCCCAAGTGAAGGTGACGGCTGCCCCCCATTCTTCACGAGGAGCCAGTCAGACGCACGTCCTGCACAGAAGACACCGGTGAACGCTCAGCCTCGTCACAACCCACAGACTTCGCAGCGGAAGGGAGCGCGAAATGTTAATTCTGCCCTGAGAAAAGCATCTGCGTTTCACAAGGGCCCACCTCACGCCCCGTGTCCCACCCACCATGCTCGCCCGCGCCGCACCGCCGGCCTTTGCCCCGGAGGTCGGTGTCACCGGGTTTCCTGTCTTTGGGACTCTGCTCCGGGAGCCTTCTGGTGCTGGGACCCCTGCAGCCAGAGTTCCAGACACGGATGGAGCAGCGTCCAGCCACCCGCCAGCGGACAGGGCAGGCGACCTCCAGGGGCAGGAGGCAGAGAGCATCCTGCCCAGGGCCGAGGGCTCAGCACTCACCCAGGGCTCCTTCATGTCAGCTGTGGGCGTCGAGTAGACGTGGCTCCCGATTATTGAGGGCGCGTGGACGCGGGAGACCTCCCCCAAGGCTGCTGCTCAGAGACCCCGTGGCCAGGGCCAGGCCCGCCCCGCCTCCACCGCCCGCTCCCCAACGGGATCAGGATTAAATTGGGCGACTTCTAAGATCCCTTCTTGCTGTCTCATTGTTTCCACTGAGCTGTCACTGTCTCGCTTGAATTCAGCATTCGTGGCAATGTACGTAAAGCTCTAATATGGCACCTGGCTTGTGCTCGATCAAAGGGGTTTCTCATCTCCGGCTTCCTGTAGCTGCCGTGGTGGGAAGCAGATGATAGGCAGACGGACAGTAAGTATACAGACAGGCAGATGATGGATCCGTATGTCTCGAGAGCTCAAGAAAGTCTATACCGACGTGCCCTGGTTAGGGTGTGTGTACTGAAAGCCATGGCAAAACCACGAGATATTTTGTAGGCAAATACTGCTCTCATCTGTGGGAGAAGAGGTTTTTGGTTTTTTTGGGGTTTTTTTGTAATTTCAGGAAATTTTATTCATATCACCAATATGTATGACTAATTATTTACTTATTAAACAGAAGTTTGAATTCTAAAAATATTGAAAATAGGATGTTTGGGGATTTTGCTGAACATTCTAGTTTTGGGCTTCACTAGGGTTACAGAGAATCAAGTAGAAAATCTTACAGATATGCATCAGGGAAGAGAGTAAGAATATTCTCTTGAATTATTTTCCTATTTACCTAGAGAATATATGTTTCCTTTTTATTTATTTATTTATTTATTTTTTTGACCATCAATCTCGGGTCTGCATTTATTGAGTACTGGTCCATACCAGATACTGTGCCGAAAGCTTTTTGTTCATTAATTTTTTTTTAATTTTTTTTATTATGAAATTTATTGTCAAATTGGTTTCCATACAACACCCAGTGCTCATCCCAATAGGTGCCCTCCTCAATACCCATCACCCACTCACCCCTCCCTCCCACCCCCCATAAACCCTCAGTTTATGAAAGAAATTGAAGAAGATATAAAGAAATGGAAAAACATTCCATGCTCATGGATTAGAAGAATAAATATTGTTAAAATGTCAATACTACCGAAAGCTATCTACACATTCAGTGCCATCCCAATCAAAATTGCACCAGCATTCTTCTCGAAGCTAGAACAAGCAATCCTAAAATTTGTATGGAACCACAAAAGGCCCCGAATAGCCAAAGTAATTTTGAAGAAGAAAACCAAAGCAGGAGGCATCACAATCCCAGACTTTAGCCTCTACTACAAAGCTGTCATCATCAAGACAGCATGGTATTGGCACAAAAACAGACACATAGACCAATGGAATAGAATAGAAACCCCAGAACTAGACCCACAAACGTATGGCTAACTCATCTTTGACAAAGCAGGAAAGAACATCCAATGGAAAAAAGACAGTCTCTTCAACAAATGGTGCTGGGAGAACTGGACAGCAACATGCAGAAGATTGAAACTAGACCACTTTCTCACACCATTCACAAAAATAAACTCAAAATGGATAAAGGACCTGAATGTGAGACGGGAAACCATCAAAACCCTAGAGGAGAAGGCAGGGAAAAACCTCTCTGACCTCAGCCGCAGCAATTTCTTACTTGACACATCCCCAAAAGCAAGGGAATTAAAAGCAAAAATGAACTATTGGGACCTCATGAAGATAAAAAGCTTCTGCACAGCAAAAGAAACAATCAACAAAACTAAAAGGCAACCAATGGAATGGGAAAAGATATTTGCAAATGACATATTGGACGAAGGGCTAGTATCCAAAATCTATAAAGAGCTCACCAAACTCCACACCCGAAAACCAAATAATCCAGTGAAGAAATGGGCAGAAGACATGAATAGACACTTCTCTAAAGAAGACATCCGGATGGCCAACAGGCACATGAAAAGATGCTCAACGTCACTCCTCGTCAGGGAAATACAAATCAAAACCACACTCAGATACCACCTCTTGCCAGTCAGAGTGGCCAAATGAACAAATCAGGAGACTATAGAAGCTGGAGAGGATGCGGAGAAACGGGAACCCTCTTGCACTGTTGGTGGGAATGCAAACTGGTGCAGCCGCTCTGGAAAACAGTGTGGAGGTTCCTCAAAAAATTAAAAATAGATCTACCGTATGACCCAGCAATAGCACTGCGAGGAATTTACCCAAGGGATCCAGGAGTACTGATGCAGAGGGGCACTGGTACCCCAATGTTTAGAGCAGCACTCTCAACAATAGCCAAATTATGGAAAGAGCCTAAATGTCCATCAACTGATGAATGGATAAAGAAATTGTGGTTTATATACACAATGGAATACTACGTGGCAATGAGAAAGAATGAAATACGGCCTTTTGTAGCAACGTGGATGGAACTGGAGAGTGTGATGCTGAGTGAAATCTGTCATACAGAGAAGGACAGATTCCATGTTTTCACTCCTATGTGGATCCTGAGAAACTTATCAGAAGACCATGGGGGAGGAGAAGAAAAAAAGATGGTTAGAGAGGGAGGGAGACAAAACATAAGAGACTCCTAAAAACTGAGAAGAGGTTTTAGAATTACGCGCAACAAGAGAAATCTGGGGGAGTTTTCTGGCGCAGAATGCTGCAAATGACTGCCCGCCTTTCTTCCAAGGTTTCCCTTTTCAAATGTCATTTCGTGCTTTTCCGACTGTTCCAGGGTGTGACTGCTGGTGCCAGCTTCTCTCTGACACCTCACTGGCCCTGACCAGCAGCGCTGGCTTTGCCCGACTGTGCCAGAAATGCAGGATCCCAGCCACACTCCCTAGGTCACAGTCTTGCGCCTCCACAAGATCCCAGGCGATCCCTGTGCACGTGACAGCTCCAGGCACCTCCTGGCTTCCGCTGGCCTCCCCCACCCCCACCCAGGCAGGGCCGGCCTCCAACCGCGGGGAGTCAGAGAGTTAGCCACTGGACAGAGTGGAGCCAAGCTGGCCTGGGCGTGCAGGGACCCTCTCTGCCACTTGGGGCCCGGCAGAGGCAGCCGCACGGACTCGGACTCTGCATGATTCTGGAAGAAGGAGACACTGCACTTCGACCGCTGCCTTTGCCTTTCCCGGCGTCAGCTGCTGTTCCCGTCAGTTACAGACGGTGAGGACTGCAAACGTGAACCATGCAAACTCGGGCGAGCTGGGCAGCGAGCGTGCAGGGGCGAGTGCCTGTTTGGCAGGGAGGGCCTTGGCCGGCCGGTGCAGGGGGTGCTTGTGCCGGCCTCGCCAGAGCAAGCCAGGGCGCCTTCTCCATAACCGTGTGAGCTCTGTACTTCCATCCTCTTTCTGAGCTCGGAAAGCCTCGTGCCACGAGCGGACAGCCACCTGTGGCTGCTCTGTGTCCAGCTCTGACACCAGACCGACCCTGGGGCCCCCGAGGCCATCCCGGGACGGGGGTTCAGACAACGTCCAGGAGGAGGCGCTGCCTCTGCCAGACCCTACCGGCCTCGTCAGCCGCGACCGCGATCGAAACCCAGGATTGTTGCTGACGACGCTTCGGCTGAGAATTCCTCCTTATACGTGCACAGTGCGTGGGTTCCAGCGGGAGCCACCCTGAGAAGGCCCAGGGACCGCCCACCCCCCCAACGTCCCTGCCCTCCCCTGTCCTGGAGCTGGGCTTCTGCGTGAGGCCCGACTGCCCCCACCCCGGGCATGGGAAATGCACTACTGTGGGCCCCCCGACGCTCCTCCCCTTCCAGTCCAGCCTTTAGGATGGGCTTTCCAGACCCCTCCATTCCTGGTGTTCCTCTCCTGCCACCTGCCATCGTGGGCCAGGGGGCCCTTAACAAGCTGCCATCGAATTGAAAACCATGTCCAGGTAGTTTTCTTGAAGAGATTTCACATTATCCTTTGAAAACCCTCCATTGGTTTGCTTGGATCCCCAGCTCTACCTGTCAGAGTCGTTTCGCAGAACCGACCTCTCCGTGTCCCTGGCTTCTTATCTGTTGGGTGAGGGGATGGGGTGTGAGACCCTGAGAAGCTTGATGATCATTGACCTTGCCCGTTGAGCTCGTGCAGGATCTTCAGAGGTTGGTTTTGGGCCCCTGTTTGGACCAACGGGCTCGTGCGGATACGGACGACGTTCTCTGCGTCTTTTCCAGCCAAGTGTGCTTGATGGCCCCCCTCCCCCACCTCTCGTGAAGAATGAGCCGGGCTCTGCCTGGCGTGTCCTGTGGCTCAGGCAGCGTTAGCCCCAGGTCTGGATGGTCCCTGAAGAGCCAGGGCCATCTTGTCCTGCCCCAGACACACCAGCCCGGTCTTATCTGGGTCGCAGGCAACAGCAGCGATGAGGCCCTGAGGCTGCTCCCACCCGACCCGCACGGACTCCTGGTGACTCACCTGATTTTTCGAGTTTGGGTTGGAAAACGTCCCCGGGGTGGCTGTAACACTGTGCACCTTACAGCGTTAGGATAAACACGAAAAACCCAGAGCGATGTTTTCTTTATAGACCCGTGTGAAAACACACACAGTTTAGGCTAAACTTTACATTAAACCCTGGTTGCAAAGAAACTGTTCACCTGAGCAAGCAGTCTCTGGGGTCTTTATCAGAATGACGTTAAAGAGAAGGAGGAATTTGTTACCTGCGGCGATAGGCATCCACGGGGATGGCCGGTCCCAGAGCCGGCTTGATACCCGTGCCATCATTTGTATCGTATATTTTCACTCTGCTCTGAAGCAGAGCAAATAGGTTTTTTGAGCCAGTGACCTTATGGATTAGCTGTGTTATTTGTGACTTAGCGAAGCAGTCAGTTGAAATATTGAAAATGTTTTCCCAACTCAGTCTGATTTCAGTGTGCCGCAGAAGGACGCGACGTCCCCTTCCTAATGAATAGTGAGGACCGCTTGCCTCACGCCGTTGGGAAGGGAGGGGACCTAACCTGACACAGTGCGGCTTCTGCCGCGCCCAGAGAGAAAGCTCACGTTGACAAAGCGGTCAAAGCAAATCGCGCTTGCTAGCTTGTCTTCACCCGGGAGAACGTTCATCTTGCTTAGCTCGGTACTTAGCAGTGGATACGGTCTCGCGGGGAATCCCGGTGCCGCAGAGTCAGGACCCGCCGCCGGCCTCGAGCCAGCCTCTGGTACCGCGGCCCGTGGGCAGATGTCCCCTTCCTTCCTTGCCGCGTGTTGGGGTGCGGTGCAGGGCCCCGTGGCGCAGCAGAGGGGAGGCAGCCGGGGCTACGCCCTCCTGCAGGGCCCCTCTCCTCTTCTGCCCTGTCTCCTGGATTTTGGAAATCAAAGAGCCCTGGGACGCCTGGGTGGCTCGGTTGGTCGGGCGTCTGACTCGGTCTCAGCCCAGGTCACGGTCTCCGAATTGAAGGGGTCGAGCCCCGTGTCCGGCTCTGTGCTGGGCATGGAGTCTGCTTAAGACTCTCTCTCTCCCTCCCTCTCTCCCTCTGCCTCTCCCCCACTTGCTGTCTCTCTGTCTCTCAAAATAAATAAGTGAACTTAAGCAATTTTTTTAAGTCCCATAATGCGATGATAGACACAGAGCGCCAGTCAGTTGGGTTGGACAGTGGTAACTGCTGCTTAGACCCCTGCTCACCAGTAATAATCTGCAGCAATAATCTTTGTGCAGTTGGCTGCCCTTTACCTGAAGTTCCCAGGGTCATCTGTACTGCAAATACCAACAACCGGCTCCTAACCTTTGGTTTTCCAATGGGCTTTATTTTTAGAGCAGCTTTATGTTGACAGAAAAGCCGTGTAGAAAGTAGAGAGGGCTCCCACGTCGCTCCCACCTGCCACAGGTGCCCTGTTATGGACACGTTACGTCGGTGTGGGACGTCGGTTGTGCCTGATGAGCCAATATTGACACATCGCCGTCGACTCAAGTCCGTGGTGTACGTTCGGGGTCCTTCCTCTGCTGTGCGTTCTGTGGGTTTCTCTAGATGCACAAGGACGTGCGTCTCCCTTCATGGTTTCACGGCTCTAGAAATCCTCAGTGCTCCATCTGTTCATCCCTCCCCCATAACCTCCGGTAACCCCGGTCTTTGTACCGACTCCAGGGTTGTGCCTTTTCCAGAACGTCACGGAGTTGGAATCGCACAGCGCGCTGTCTTTTCAGATCGGCTTCTTTCACTTTGTAATACGCGTTTAAGGTGCTTCCGTGTCTGTCCATGACTTGACAGCTCATTTCTTTTCCGCACCGATAATGCTCCGCTGTCCGGACGGACCACAGCGTGCTCCCCCGTCGTCCACTGAAGGGCATCGTGGTTGCTTCCGAGTTTTGGCAATTATGAATAAAGCTGCTGGAAACATCCATGCGCAGGTGTTGGCGTGGATGTAAGTTCTCACCTCCTCTGGGTAAATGCTGGACCGTGTGCTGCGAGAGCGTTTACTTCTGTGAGAAGCCTCCAAACTGGGCTCCAAGCAGGCTGCACCACTTTGCGCTCCCAGCAGCAGTGCGCGAGAGCTCCCGTCACTCCACATCGTCGCCGGCTCTTGCTGTCGTCAGGGCTCTGGATTTTGGCCGCTCTGATCGGCGTGTGATAGTGCCGGGGGCCCGTAGCTGGTGGACTGACTCGGGAATGTGCAGATCCTGACCTGCTGCACGAGGGCACGGCCACCCCCACGAGGAGGCAGGTGGCTCCCTCAGCATCCTGGCTCCCACTTTGGGAAGTGAAACCCGCAGGGTCGCTTTGATCGAAGACGTAGTTTCACTACACCCACGCAGACCCATCGTTACTTGCAGATCTCAGAACGGGGCTGCAGGGAGCGACGGGCGGCATTCCCGTCCCGGGTCACCAGTGACCAGAGATGGAGAGCAGGCTGGCGAGCCTTTTACCCACACGGTGGTGGGCGTGGGGGCCACTCGCTCTTTGAGGCTCAGCTCTAAGTGGCTATTTGGAAAAGGCCCCCAGGAAAAGCAGAGCGGGGACTCGGTCTTCATCTGAGTGCCCCGCTCGGGGCGTGGGCACGTGGCCATGCTGTGAGAGGCCTGGACAGCAGCTCAGAAGAGCAGAAGCTGTTCTTCCCGTCACAGTAATCGTGTGTTTCCCTGACGCTGCGGGGGGTGGAGCGTCCTGTCACGCGCTGTGTGCCATCCGTGTGCCTTCATAGGTGAGGCATCTGCCCCGATCGTGAGCCCTCTTTTTTGTCGTGGGTTGTTTGTTTTCTTGCCGTTGACTTCTAAGAGTTTTTATACGTGTTGTGTGATTTGCTTACATTCTGCGTACACACAAGTCCTTCGTCAGACGTGTCCTCCGCAGACGTTTTCTCCCGGCTTCTAGTTTGTCTTTTTATTCTCTTAATCACGTCTTTTGCAGAGGAGAAGTTTTTAATTTTAGCAAAGTTCCCCTTATCAATTTTTTCTCGTACGGATCATGCTTTGGGCGTTGTATCTGATGTCACGCCCAGCCCGGCTCACCTAGATTTTCTCCGGTCCTCTCCTCTAGGAGTTTCATACTTTTGCTTTTCACACTTGGGTTTCAACGTGGAAGGTGTGAGGTCTGCGCCAGCTCTGTTCCCTGCATGGGGACGCCAAGTGTCTCCAGTGCTGCCTACTGAGAAGACTGTCCCTCCCCCACTGACTTGTCTTTGCCCGTCCACCCGAGACCAGCTGCCGGCCTACAGGTTTGGCCAACTCAGCTTCCGGCTTCGTAAGGTGTGGCAGGAAGGGTATTTCTCCCAAGAGGCTTTAGAGGCTCTGAACATTTCGGGTCCTGGACATTCAAAGGGAAGAGGAACCTGGCAGGGCCCCAAACTGCCCTCAGTCCACAGTGGGCATGCCCCTGGTGTTGACCCTCTGTGCCCTGTGGCTTCCTCACTCAACCACAGGCATGTGAGGTGCCCACACAGGGTCACTGACCCCTCAAATTTCCCGATGAACTTTGCTCTATCACGTTCGGGCTCATCCGTTTCCTCAAGGAGATTTGACAATGTTTTCTGTTTCTTCATAGTTGTCTATTCAGATTCTTTCTTCGGTCTTTGCCAGTTCAGTAATTTATATTTTCTTTGCTGATAGTTCAATTCCTTAAGAGTTCCAAATATTTATACATAAGTAGTAGTATTACCTCATAACTCTAAAATTTCCACTGTACCTTTGCTTATATTTTCTGTTTCATTATTAATTTTTGGTAGTCCTAGGGTTGGAGGTGCCTTATTTTTCTGTTTTAGACTTCTGGTAAGAGTTTATGTATTTTTTGCCTAAACTCCTGCTTTTGGATTTATTCATCAGTCCTGGTTTTCTTTTATAGTTTATTAATTATAATTTTATTTCTTATTCATGTTCCCTCCTCAAGTTCTGGCTCCATAATGTGAACACTTAGTTTTTGTTTTCTATGTTCCTTAAGTGGCCATGAAAACATCACTGCCCCACACCCGCCACGATGAAAGCTTTGATTACCTCACACGGTTTAGATTTACAGTATTTGTATCATTATTTGCTCAGTATTCTGAAATCATAGTTTTGATTTCTTCTTCAAGCTAAGAATTGGTGAAAAATGTATTTTTAAATACCCAACTGATTGGACAGTTTTGTTTTATGTGGTTACTAGTTTTTAATTTATTAGATTTTTTATGTAAATTTTACTTTTTGGAAATCATGAAGGCCTCCTTTACCTAATACCTGACCTAATGCCTGATCGGCTATATTTTTGTTTCTATGCCATAGAATTTGGCCAGCCACTACTGAGTTGTCTTCTGTATGTCCCCCATGTGGGTTGGGGAGAGCATCAAGGCTGGTCTGCCATTTATTAGCTGTGCAACTTTAGGAAGGGAACTTATTTCCTGCAGCAAGCTCAGTGTTCCTCCCTAGTGCAAGGGGACAAGTGAAAGGCCCTATCTTGTGGGGCACATAGTATAAGGTGGAGAAAGTGCTGGGCACAGTCCCCAGAGCATAGGAAGCAGGTGCCTGTTGGGTCTTCTGTCTGTCAAGCCATGGGAGGCACATCAGTTCTCCTTTACCAAGTGCGGTGTTTTTGTTTGATTTCTTGGCACATACACCGTACCTTCATTTTGGATTTTTAAAACATTAACATACAATTACTCTATTTCACTTAAAAATAACTTTTTATGTAATTGTATATTGTCTTGATGTGAATACTATGGCCCTTCCTTCATTTCTGTTTATATTTACCTTATTTTTTTCCCTACCCTTTGAGTTTTTAATATTTCTAATCTGGTTTGTTTTAGGTGTCTTTCTTGTAGATAACACTTTTGGCCTAAGTGGGAGAATTTGTCCTGGGAGTAAAATTTAACCTATTTACATTTATTGTTGTAACTGTGTGTGTTTTTAATTCATTACCTTCTTTCATGCTCTCCACTTTCTGTGCCTCCTTTCTATTTCTTTTGTGTGGATCACGTTTTGTTTTATATTGTTCTCAAGTGACCTGGAACGTGCACTCACTGTTGTAAGTGCTTCAGACGTTTCAAGCATAGCTTAGATCTGCGTATTCTAACTATCAACTTCAGGAGAAAACAAATTCTCTCATCTTAGTTGGGCACCTACAGATCCCTGCCTCCTCTCACTTGGTAATGTGGAGGCTGAGTTTAACCTCATGTTTGCTGTGATCAAAGGGTGTCTTTACCAAAGTCTGTGCTAATATGTGGGCAGGGACAGGTATAACAAAACTCAGAACCTAAAACCGCTACAGTGCGACTGGAAAGAAGGCTCTTTGGGGGGCAGGCTCCAGGCCTTATGGCTGAAAATTGTCAGAAAATGTGTTGATAAGGAGATATGGCTGTTTGTCCAGAGGACTTTTAATAATAATAATAATAATAATAATAATAATAAAACCTTCATCAGATTTCACTGAAATTTGCATTGGGAAAGCCAATTACACAGAGAAATTGGTGGAAAATCTTATTATGGGCACCTACCTCTAGCTTTACCTGCTTACTCTAATGTTGAGAGAGAAATGGGAAGGAGGTGAATTTCCATCTTTCCAGAGTGCCGTGGTCCCTCCCTCCCTGTCACTTATATTGAACATAGCAGTTCGCCAGGACCCGCGCACCGAAAATTGCTGAAGATAAACATTGTATTTTAAATTACTGCAGGCAACCAGGCAGACTGGAAAAAATCATTTGAACAAATTGAAAACTGAAATGTTGATATCAGATATTAAATTAATGTAAGTGAGATTGAAACAATATCTAATTAAAATAATTTGAAAAATGACTTGGAAATTGAAGCTGACATTAGCTTTTACCAGCCTGTCATTATTATTACCGCACAGCCAAGCTGCATTTTCACGGAAGCCCTGCCCGCTCTCCAGAGACTTCACTGGAGACCGGCAGATAAAAGTCTCATTTATTTACTCGGTTATGGCTGGAAAACAAGGGCTAGAGACCCTTTCTTGGGGCCCTGAGGCATTTGACAAATCGACCTTTCAGTTTGCAAGGAGAGAATGCACTCCAGACCCGCTGTTCCAGTGAGGCTGGACCATGCCCTGTGCCTTCACCTTATGCAGGGCGTTAGAGAGAGACCAGCGGCTTCGGAAGGGCAGAGAATGTCAAGTGCAAGCTCGCCCGCTCGGGGGCCACTGGCCAGCGGGTCGGGGAGGGACGTCAGAAGTGCGCCCCCAGGGGCTACGCGGTGGGTCAGGGAGCCCCGCACTCGGTGAGTGCAAATGCGGCAGCATTAACACTCCTCCTTTCGTGCCTCTCAAACATCTGCTTCCAGAACCGTCCTCCCATCTCTGTTTTATGAATAAAAGATACTTAAAGGGGAGGTCTGTCACAGTGAGACACGCGCCCCCTCATGATCCGTGGGAGAGTGAGGCAGGAGGCGGCCTCTAGCCCATGTCCTTGAGCCACGCCGAGAACGTGGCAGTGCCACGTTCAGAGGAGCTCAGTCTGCCCGTCTGATAAGTGGGAGCTTCGGGGTGTGGGGTGTCCGCATGCGAGGTGCTCTGCAGAGGGGGCGCGATTGTTTTTGCTATTCCACTGTCCCAGCAAGAGTTCCTGCACAAATTGCATACAAACATTGAGTAATCTGACAATTTCATACACATCTGTTTATAGTTATGTTTCATATGATATACAATTGCCAGATTATTTAACGTGTTACACGCTTTACGTTTAGTTTCCCAGGGTTTTGCGTCAAAGTAGAGTAGGTTGGTTACTGCCCCATGAGCAGAGGGGTTGAGGATGGGGTGGGGGCTTCGCAGAGAACTGCTGGGGGTCCCTCTTCCCACCGGTGCACTGGAGGAGCAGACACAGGGCTGACCCTTCTTTTCCTTCAGAAAAGAGCCCAAGATGCCGAGTGCAAAGATACAGATACCTTAGTAATCACATCAGGCATCTGGCGATACTGAAATTCTTAGAGACCCTCGCCCAAGTGAAAGTCACATAGGACCACCTCAGAATAGCGGGGACTGTGTGGCAACCCCAGCTGCCCCCCATCTGACCTGGACATGTATGGGGGGGAGGGCGTGTGCCCCTCAGGGCGCTGACCACAGGCAGCCCGCACCGCAGCGTGCCTTCCACAGGCAAACCCCTGCGTGGTCTGGGAAATCTCAAGCGAGGAATCTCTTTTAAAGTGATCGCGAGTTGGCAGGGCCTCCGGATTCCCAGAGAGGGAAGTGAGAAGGATCCCCATAGTTAAGATCCCAAGAAGTAGGGGTCCACGATAAAGTAGGGGTCAGGATGTGCCAGGGAGTGAGATACCGCGAGCAAAGTGACCCGAAAGAATGAACAAAATTAAGCTCCAGACAGCGTGGGCAGTAGACCCAGAGCATAAACTCCTGCATGTCAGTCTGAGAAAGAAACACCAGAGGGAGATAAAATGAGTCCCACAAATAGCCAAGAAGCGTTTCTCAAACAATAGAATTTTTTAAAATGAAAGACAGAAATTCTGAACTCAGGAGGTGAGTTTAGTGACAGGTTACATGTAATTGAGGAGGGAACCAGAACCCACAGACAGAACTGAGAAATTATCGAGAATGTAGCCGAGAGAGAGAACTCAATGGAAAACACAGAAAGACAAATGCACGTTTACTGGGAATTCCCAGAGGGGACAGTGGGCGGAGCCCGTATTTGACAGTGGGATGGGTAAGGACCTCCCGCTGGGAGATGCCGGTCCTCAGACTCAAGAAGTCTGTTGGAGCGGGAAGCATTCGGCCCCAGACTCGTACGGTGAGGCCACGGAACAGCCACCAGCGTGTGACCGGGGACAGGGGAGTAAGGTCTCCGTTTTCGGGGGGGAAACAGTTGTCAGCCTGCAGTCGCACTGGCAGAGGCCATCTCAACAAGGACAGGTTAAAAAAGAAAGAAAGAAGAGGAAGGGAAAGAAGAAGGGTTGAATAAAGACACTTTCAAAAAAATGAAAATTTGCCACCCACAGATCTTCATTTAAGTTAATTCTACAAGATTTACTCCAGACAAAAGAGAGTGATCCCATAAGGAAGACCTGAGATACAGAGAACAACCAGCAAAGAAAGCAGTAAAGAAGGGAGTACATGTAAACAAAATAAACTGTAAAATCATAGTGTCCCGTTAGGCTGAAAACCAGACAGATCAAAACAGCAAACACAAAACGACAGTATTTTCACGGAGATGAGCATGATTGAGTGAAAGTGTTCCAAGGTCTTTGTAATTTTAGGGAAAAAGCCCAGAGCTTTATTAATTGATGAGAATTTGTGCATGTGGATTTTAAAGTCTCTGGGAACCATGAAGAGTTAGAAATTGACTATGTAACTTTCAGGCATAAAGACAACACAGGTTGTGGGTGGAACCAGAGAGTATTATGCCGAGCGAAATAAGTCAGAGGAAGACAAATATCCTATGACTTCACTATCATATGACTTCACAAATATCATATGACTTCACTTTGGACTTTAAGATCCAAAACAGATGAACATAAGGGAAGGGAAGCAAAAATAATATGAAAAGAGGGAGGGAGACAAACCCTAAGAGACTCTTAAATACAGAGAGCACACAGGGGTGCTGGAGGGGAGTGGGTGGGGGGATGGGCTAAATGCGCGATGGGCACTAAGGAGGGCACTTGTTGAGATGAGCACTGGGTGTTGTTGCATATAAGTGATGAATCACTAAATTCTATTCCTGAAACCTGTATTACACTATATGTTAATTGACTTGGATGTAAATTAAAAAAAAAAAGACAACATAGGGTGCTAGCAATAACTTCAAATATATCAGAAATCACAATAATGTAAGTTCCAATTAAGAACAGAGATTCATAGACTGGAAAACAAATAAGTTTGTGAAAGGCAAAAGCAAATACTGACCAAAGAATATTGCTCTACTGTACTGAACACAGACAAAGCATATCTAAGAAAAAAACCTTCAGAGAAAAAAAGGATCACTATATAATGATGGGATATTTAAATCTCAAATCCGTGTCCTGGTAACATAGTCTGAATATATATGAACAAAATTTGATAGAACTACGAGGAGACGTCGCCAAGTTCACCCTCACAGTGCGAGGTTTTGTATGCCTCCCGCGGTAACTGGAAAATCAAGCAAAAAGTCAGAAGGGCACGGGAGGTCTCAGCCGCTCAGGTGTCGAGCACGATTCAGGAGCAGGAAGACGGCACACATCACGTGCAGGTCACGTGTGTTCTCTTCGGGCAGCACATCTATGAGAACTGGTATCTCACAAACCACACTCTTAGACAGCAATGATATTGCCTCACAGAAATGAGTAAAAGAATCTCACTCATGACTTTAGAAAGTTTTAATTTTTTCTGAAAAGCAAGGGGTCAAAGAAAAAATCAAAACAGAAGCGTAAAAAATGTAAGTCAACATTAATGGAAATGTCGGACTCTATTTCAGTACGTGAAAGAGTTTGCCCTGAGTAGAAAGTTGAGAGAACATTATTACATTGACTGTTTATATTAGAAAAGAAACAACATAAAACTAATTAAGTCTTAAAGTTAAGAATTTGGAAAAACACAACAGAATAAACTCAAGTGAAGTAGAAGGAAGGAAATAAATACAAAAGCAGAAATAAAAGACCAAACAAAGAGGGAAGCAAAGTGAGTTTCTCCTTCGAAAAAATGGATAGAGTTGAAACATCTCTGGTGTAAATGATCAGGACAAAAGAGAAAAGCCAGGAATAACATTGGGAACTGAGGGTGGCGTGAACAAGGGGTGCTGTATTTAGAAATTTAGATAATGTGACCAAAATAAAGAACTAGAAAGCCGTAACAGTCCTACGAGTGAGGAGGAAATTGAATTAGTAGTTAAAAGTCTTCCCACAAAGAAAATCCCAGCCCCACATTTGTGTGAGATCTTGTTTCACACACCCAAAGAAACCCGGTGTTACACTCAGCACCCCACTGCTCCGCTCCTGAGCTGAGTCCCCCCGGTCCCGAAACTCAACAAAGATAGTACAGGGAAGAGAAATGAGTAGTGTCCCTCAAAAACACAGATGCGCAAACTAAACCAAATACAAAAGATTAAATCTAGAAATTTATTTAAAAATACACGATAGGGGTGCCCGGGTGGCTCAGTCGGTCGAGCGTCCGACTTCGGCTCGGGTCACGATCTCGTGGTTCACGGGTTGGAGCTCCGCGTCGGTCTCCGTGCTGACGGCTCGGAGCCTGGAGCCTGCTTCGGGTTCTGTGTCTACCTCTGTCTCTGCCCCTCCCCCGTTCATGCTCTGTCTCTGTCTCTGTCTCTGTCTCTCCCAAAAATAAATAAACATTAAGAAAGCTGGTGGCCAGGGGCTCCTAGGGGGCTCCGTCAGTGGAGCGTCCGACTTGGGCTCAGGTCACGATCTCACGGCTCATGGGTTTGAGCCCCACGTCAGGCTCTGTGCTGACAGCTCAGAGCCTAGAGCCTGCTTCGGGTTCTGTGTCTACCTCTCTCTCTGCCCCTCTGCCACTCATGCTTCCTCTCTCTCTCTCTCTTTCTGTCAAAAATAAATAAACATTGAACATTACAAAAAATGTTAAATACACCACGAACAATTTAAGTTCTAACGTTAGAAAGGTAGGTAACGTAATTGACCACATTAATAGATTAATGAAGAAAAATCACTGTTTTCCTAATAGATTTTGATAAAAAATTTAACATTCATTCGTAATGAAAATGCTTTAAAATAGGACAGGTTTGTTAACTTGATTAAAAGCAACCTACAGAAATATGTTCCTTCACAGTGAAACACTGAATATATTCCCTTTAGCAGTGGGAATACGCTAAGGATGTGTGGTGTCACTGCGTTTAGTAAGTATCCTGTAGGAGGGTCCTGCCATCGTGCAGGAGGAAGAAATAGAAGTCATCATCGGAAAGGAAGAAAAACCCATAACTATTTACAGGCGGATCTCATTATTTATTCAAAAACACAAAGGAAAACCCAGATGAATTACTACCGCGAGGCGCTGAGATGGGCCCCCGTATGTGAGATCATGGGCAAAAGCTAATTGCGTTTCTGTACTTAGAAAAAAGTTAAAAGTACAGTTTCAAAAAACGATCATCATTTACCGTTAAAAAAAGAAGATACCAGGAGTATTTATTTAAATGTATAAGACTTTCATGGAGAAAATTATAAAACCGTATTAGAAGCTGTGAAAGATGACCCACATATGCGGTGAGGTTTACAACATCGCACGCTGAGAATAACGATGTTAAGTCTCCCAAACCTTCAGATTCAATAACATTTTAACAAAAATCCCAGCAGGTTTTTAAAAATTTGTTTTATATTTATTTGGAGAGTTGACCAGCTGAGTGTAAGTGCAAAGAGCCAGAGCCGCAGGCACCCAGGCAGAAGAAAACAGGGTCAGGCTCGGCCTTCCCGCGAAGGGGCGTGACCCGGAAGGGCTGGGGGTGGAGGCAGGACCCGGGGCCGACGCAGGACCCGGGGCCAACGCAGGCCCCGGGGCGGAGGAGGCCCAGCTTGCTGAGGAACTGACAGAAGCTGGGAGAGCTGGAACGGCAGATCAGAGAGGAGGACGATGGCCTTTTCAGTGAACCATCCTGGGAATCCTGGGTGTCCAGTTAGGGGCAAAAACCTGTCCTCATACACAATCAGTTCTTGGATCTAAGACTCACACGTGAAGGCAAAACTTAAAGCTTTTAAAAGAAAATATGAAATGGTATCTTTATGATCTTGGGATAGAGGAGAATTTGTAAACAAGACACCCAAAGTGCAAATCTTAATGAAAATGATACATCGGAGTGTATTAAAATTAGGAAATTTACGAAGCCAAACCACAACCTGAGCTAAGCTCTGAATAACCCACACAACTGACAAAGTATTCGTGTGTAGAATGTTTGAAGAACAACAAAGCAATAAGAAAAAGACAACCCGACAGAAAAATGAGCAAGAGGTACGAACAAGCATCTCACACCCGAGGGAGCACGAGTGTGAGTAAGGCACAGGAAGACACCGACCGGGACCCAGAGGAATGCACCTGGAGAGCGCCGTGAGACACAGCGTTGCACCCACCAGACTGGCAACGGTGTTAAGTCTGGAAGCTGATGGGAGCAACAGAAACTCTTACAAGCTGACTGCCGGGGCAACCACTGTGGGACAGGCATGTTCCAGCGGTTCCACCGGAGAAAAGTCTGTCCACGGGCCGGAGACACAGACAAGGATGCGCCCGGCGGCCCCAGGTGGGAGGTGGCGGGAGGGCGGGTGGAACGCCGCGGCTGCCCGTTGGGTTGGATGTTTGAATGGATGCACGTGATGTAGCTGCGTGGCAGCGAGGACGCACGGACCATGGCCGCACGGCAGCGAGGACGCGAGGACACATGGACCACAGTGCCACACGGCAGCGAGGACACACGGACCGTGGCCACACAGCAGCGAGGACACACAGACTAAGGCCACGCAGCAGCGAGGATGCACATACCACGGTGCCTCACAGAACCACAGAAGCTCACGGCTTCAGACACACGTTAGCAACAGAGACAAGTCCGAGAGAACATACACGTCATCATCCCACCATGCTACCCTCAACCCCAGCAAAACTAAGCAACCTACGCGTGTGGAAAAGTCTACAGGAAAGGAAAGGATCCACCCAAGTCCAGGGAACTCGTGTCTGACGGGGAGGAGGGGTGTGACCATGCAGCGTTCGCGGGATTGTAAGGTTCCAGGTCTTTTTCGGGGCATAGGTATCCCGGGCGTTTGCTGTCACTGTTCTTTATACACAACACATGCTTTATAAATGTTCATTGGTATCTAATATTTAATTAAATACAAATATAAAACGTTGATATTTTTGAATTGCAAATTAACAAAAAATATTTCTAACCTTCAAGGGAAAGTCGTCGGGAGAAAGCTGGGGACATATCTGCAGGATCCCGTGACGTGTTTAGTAAAACGATATATACTGCACGTACATAAAAAATGCGTTTATTTTATTGACCGAAAGAACCCCGCTGTTTCCCTCGCCAGCAGAGTGAGGCTCTGGTTGTGTGTGTAGAAACGAGCATTGGGGGGCGCCTGGGTGGCTCAGTGGGTTAAGCGTCCCACTTCAGCTCAGGTCATGATCTCACAGCTTGTGAGTTCAAGCCCCACGTTGGGCTCTGTGCTGACAGCTCGGAGCCTGGAGCCTGCTTCGGATTCTGTGTCTCCCTCTCTCTCTGTCCCTACCCCTCTCACGCTCTGTCTCTGTCTCTCTCTCTCTCTCTCAAAGATAAATAAATGTCAAAAAAAAATTAAAAAAAAAACAAAAAACGAGCATTGGCGGGTTGCTTCAGCCATCTTTTCCAACTGCAAACGGGTGTGTGGAAAGACTGGCCGGCGAGCAGACCCCTCGTGGGGGGTGGCCCTGCGAGCAGGTCTGTGCAGGGCACACCCACGCCGCCCTGCGGTCCGGCACCAGCCTCGGGCACAGGGATGGGGGCTCCTCCTGCCGTCACTCTTCTTGTCCCGGAACGGGCGAGTCTCCATTCCCTTCGTCCAGTGCCTCCGGAGACCAGAGCAGACAGAGGACCCATTTCCTTGCGGGACAAAGCTGATGAGACCTCCATTTCCAGGCCGGGGAAAGAACAGAGAGCGCCCACCCCCCTTCCGTTTTCCCTCTTAGGATTAGGCTTTAAATGGCTTCTCTGGTAGTAAATAATTGTCAGGAAAGCAGTCGCGTTCCGGGGTCATTTTAATTCTTCCTGACAGCTAACAAAATTAAATGTCCAAATATCGTGGCGACATGTGACTCTCAGCAGTTGCTTTTTGACTTGAGATGACTCACATCAAAACATTTCCTTGTGTTCGCGTTGCTATGGCACATTACAGAGACGTGCCCTGCCGCCGGTGGCTCACCAAGGCCAGCCCAAGAGCCTGCTGCCCACGGCTGTCCGGGAGGCTCTCTTCCTGCGCCAACGATCAGCTCCGTGTGGCCGCGAGGGAGACGGGAGGCCCGATGCTCCAGCAGGCGCGGGAGAACGCATGTGCTTTCAGACACAGTCTTGAACCGGCGCTCAGGGAGCAGTGGGTCCCGTCAGAAGAGCGTCGTGACAACAAGGCATCCTCAGGCGTCTCTTTGGGCCACACTTTGGTTTGAAAACTAGCACGGGGAGGGTGAGATCGTCCACCGGCAGCAGCCACAGTAGCAGTGATAAGTGCTCGTGGTCACGGTGCCCCCTCCCGCTGGGGGCTGAACTCATTTCCTCATTCCATGAAGCGAGAGTCGCCACTGATGCCCTCCCAAGTGCCTGGCACTGTCCTGGGCTCCGGGGCAATCCTGCCACGCGGACCGAATCCTGCTGGGTTTGTTGGGTTTGCACCCTAGTTGGGGGGGGGGGGGCGGAAAGCAGAGACAGGTGGGCAGTCCAGGCGATGGGGCTGTCTTCTACTGGGCAGCAATAAACTGACACGTGAGGGAGGGGAGCCCTGTGGATACTGGGCCCCGGGAACAGACAGCATGTGCAAAGGCCCTGAAGCAGGAGCGTACCTCCGGGGGGTGTTCAAAGAGGGAAGGAGCCACAGATGACTAGGGTCAGCTGGTGAAAGCCTTGCACCTGTGGCAGGGACCCCGTGCAGATGGGACCCCCCCAGGAGGGCTCTGCAGAGAGGAATTTTGGAATGACCTGCGTCCTCACAGGACCGTGAGTCTGCCGTGATGGCCGTCAGCCCGCCTCGAACGCCGGAGGGGCCCGCGGCGTAGTGCAAACAGCAACCCCACGCCAGTTTCTAAGATTTAAGGGTCTACATCACGTTAACAAGCTGTTAAAAAAAAATTGATCATGAGGGGCGCCTGAGTGGCTCAGTAGGTTATGGGTCCGTCACTCGATTTCGGCTCAGGTCACGAGCTCGTGGGTTCGAGCCCCACGTCAGGCTCTGTGCTGACACTGTGGAGCCCACGTGGGATTCTCTCTTTCCGTCTCTCTCTGCTGCTCCCCTGCCTGTGAGTGCTCTGTCTCTCTCCATTTGTCTCACTCAATATAAGTAAATAAACATTAAAAAACGTTGGGGGCACCTGGATGGCTCAGTCGGTTAGGCCTGTGACTTCGGCTCAGGTCACGATCTCACGGTCCATGAGTTCGAGCCCCGTGTTGGGCTCTGTGCTGACAGCTCAGAGCCTGGAGCCTGCTTCGGATTCTGTGTCTCCCTCTCTCTCTGCCCCTCCCCTGCTTGTGTTCTGTCTCTCTCAAAAAATAAACATTAAATTTTTTAAAATTTTATCTTCATACTTTGAAATATATATTCATAATGAAAACTTTTGTTTAAATATGCATAGAGCTATAGTTTTTATTTCTGAAAATCAGGCAAATAATAAAAGACAGCTGGACTGAATCATTGTCATGTATGTTTGGCTGTTTTCTTGATGGACTAGCAGAGTTTACTGAGTAATAAGTTAAAGAATATAATTCCTAATTGTTGCATACTTGTGTCTTTTCTTCCCCTTATTTCAGAAAATCACTAATTATGTTGTTTACCAAGATTTTCATAAAATCTGTGCATTTAGACAGGAATGATTCAAGTATAATTGCACACAGAGTATAAAACGTAAAGGTGTTTTCATCAAAAATATAAAATACATATCAAACTGAAAATTAAAATGATGTCTATATCTTCGAAAAGGTTATTTTTCTTTAAGAATACTCAAAATGGTCTATTACGGTTAGAAGACAAAATATAATAATAGATAACAAAGCTTTAAATCAAGTGTTCAAGTGAAGATGAATTTTTAATTCTGTGTTTTGCAAATTTGATCCGCTTGTAGTCATTGTTATAAAAACAAAGCCTGTGGGTTTCTGGCTTCCGCGGGCACCTGGTCGCCGGTGGAAAGAGGCAGCGCGTGGTTCCTGCGTGCTCGTCTAGACTGGCTGACACAGGGGGTCGGGAACAGGGCTCGCTCGGCATTGCAGCGTGTGCGACTGCTGAGATCCGGCGCTCATCCACGCAAAGTCCAGAACCACAAACGCGGTACAAGAGCGTGTGGATGCTCCGCGTGGCAGGGAGATGAAGCTTCTTCAGGCAGGAATCTTGCTTTCTGGCTCGGAGAGGGTTGACAAGCCACTCTGTGTCTGGGCAGCAGTGACGCGTCACCTTCAGAGGACAGAGGCCGCGGGCGCGGGCTACGAGCCGGGCCCCCTGGGCCAGGGGTCCCGCGTGTGTCTCTGCCCCTCGTGGGGGGTTTGCAGGGCACATGGCCGCCCTGGCCCCGGGGCCGTCTGCGGGGCAGGGGAGAGACAGGGCCGGCCCAGGACTCTGGGCCGGTGCCACAGGGGGACCCACGAGTGAGGGGTGCAGTGCCACCAGCCCAGCGCCTCCCCCGCCCCAGGGCATCTTGTTTGCAAAGGACCAAGACCCCCTTCTCGAGGATGGGGCTTGCCGCAGAGCGGACGGGAGAGGCCAGCACATTCTCTAGGTGCGATGGGCCCAGCCTCCAGCCAACCGCTCAGATCAGAGCAGCACAAAACTCTGAAGGAGCCACGGCCAGATGATAAGCCCAAAGAATTCTTTGTAGTACCAGCATCGGGACACCGCCTGCTGGCAGGGCCCCATGACGCCCACAGGAAGTGGGCAGCCGTGGGGCCTGGGCTTGGCGTCCACCGTTGGCGCCCCTTCCACATCCCGCAGGCCTTGCACCTGTGTCTGCACCCCCCTCCGCTGTCCATGGTTGGGACGTCTGCCCCCCATCGCCCCAAGGCCCCCTGGCCCTTTGCTCCCACAGTGACCGTGACGAGCTTGCACGTGGCTGCTCCTTCCCTAGGTGGCAGCGGCCCCCTCACCACCTGTCAGCTTTCTTGGGCTCCAGGCGCTCCAGTGATCCCACTTTGTCACAAAGCCACAGCTCTGTCTGCGTAAGCGTCTGGGTCTCTACAGGGTTGGGTGGGTGCCTGTCCGCCCGCAAGAGGGTCCCAGCATCAGGAGCCCGAGACGCAGGCCAGGGGGATGAGCGGCTCCCCGCCCCTCCCCCCGCCGGCCCCTCCCCGTGGTCTGACGTGGTCCCCAGCCCGTCCGGCGTGGCCATCAGTCCCATGTACCTTCAGGGGGGCCACAAGGCACTAGAGCACATTAAAGGCTCTGAGGAGGCTAACGGGTGTGTTTACGTGTGTTCGGCTCTATTTAGCTCTGCGTTTCCCACACTTGTGTGAACAGAGACCCCATTTTGCCCGATACCTGTTACCATCCAGGAGAACATGGTTTGGGGCATCTGTAACTCCCCAGACCGGCGTTCAGCCAATACCCTGAGGTGGGAAAGGAGTCATGTCCACGGGCCTCATCCTCCGACTCTGGTCTCCTAGGAAAGGCTTGTGTGGAAAAAGAATGAACTGAAATTAAGCAGGAACACTTCCTTTTTGTTGTTGTTTAAATTCCGGTAATGATCCCCTGCCCTGAGAAGACTGGGCTGCAATGTTGGTTCTGGGGGTGCTCAGCTGGTGCCCTCGCCCCAGGGCGGGGTCTGGGGGTGCTCAGCTCATCCCCCCGCCCTGTAACACTTCTTCACCCCGCCGAGGAAAGGAGGACGTGGGCGGGGCTGGCGGAGCTCCTGGGTGGTGCCCTGGCAGGTGCAGCTTCCTCTCGGGCCTGCCCCTCCCCTCCCCAGCACTGGCTGCAGCCCGGCAGGGTCCAAGCAGGGAGACATCCCCAAGGAAAGTGTGTGGCATCCCACCCCCAGGCGAAGGAGGAGCCAGCAGGTCCACTCTGAGGTCCCCCGATGAGCCAGAAGCTCCACTCCCTTTCGCAGATGCCCCTGTGGGTGTCAGAGTGGAGGAGGTTTTCCATGGAAACGTGCGCAGGTGCAGCTCTGTGCCCCCGGCAGTGGGCTGTGCCCGCAGGGGCCACGGGCCACCCCGAAGGGGGCCAGCTTCCACCACCCACCTCACCCGCCCCTGCTCCCTGCTCCCTCTCCGTGTTCCCTCTAACGGAGCACAGCCGTTAAATTGTCCCGTCCCATGGGGCGCCTGGGTGGCTCAGTCGGCTAAGCGTCCGACTTCGGCTCAGGTCACGATCTCACGGTCCGTGAGTTCGAGCCCCGCGTCGGGCTCTGGGCTGACTGCTCAGAGCCTGGAGCCTGTTTTGGATTCTGTGTCTCCCTCTCTCTCTGCCCCTCCCCCGTTCATGCTCTGTCTCTCTCTGTCTCAAAAATAAATAAACGTTAAAAAAAAAAAATTTTTTTTTAAATTGTCCCGTCCCGGTTTAGCTCTCAGAAGAGACTTCTGCCCGCCCTTCAGTTCAAGTGGCGGGGCCGAGAACACACCCGCGCTGTGCTGTCACTGCGTGTCTAATTACAGGGATGCTGCACCAGTTGTCCAGTGCAGGGAATTTTTCTGATAAATTAAAACACTAATTAAATAGGCTATTGCAGAATTTTGAGAACATTGTAGGGTTCCGCTTCTCCAGGTAATTTGCATATCCTTCATCTGGTGAATTTAATTTTAAAGGACTTCCTTTTTGTCTCCCCTGAAGATAAAAATGGGCTTTATGCATTGTTCTCGGCTTTATTAAAACAGCTTCTCGCAGGGTTTCCACCCCCTGGCCCTGCCGTCCAGCTCGGACCCACCAGGTCAGAGTCCACGCGAGGCCACAAAAATAGCGTGGAACTGACATCTGATGGAACGCTAGTAGGTTTGTCTCTTCTTAAAATCCTTTAGCCAAAGACCAAACAAAATGGCCGTGTTGCCGTGGCGTGCCTAGAAAGTGGTCCTTCGCTTAGACAGCGATGCAGGGAGCGGCGTGGGCACAGGCCAGACGCTTGAGGGGGCGGCGCCGTGCGCGTGGGGTCCAGGGTGAGGCAGAGGGTGTTCGTGTCTCTGTTGCACCCGGCAGAAGGGATTTCTGGAAGGAGGTGCCCTGGCTGGGGGCACTCTCGGAGGGAATTCCCCGAAACGGCAAACGTGGGGGGCCGCATGGAGGAGGATGTCCGAGTGGCCTGGGCATCACGGAATGTGCCGGAGATGGCTGGGATGGCTTCCGTTCCAGGGCCACTTGCGCTGAAAAGAACAGGAGAGCTGTCTGTAGGACAAAGAGAGAGCAGGCGCCGGCCGGCGGCCACGTTGTGTGGAAGGGGTGGCTGCGTGGCTCTCAGAGCGAGTGGGGCTCAGAGCGGGGGGTTCACGGACACAGTGATGCTGATGGGGAAGCTGGGCCTTAACCCAGGTCACCCAGCAGGCGGCCCGGAGGGACACTCAGGTGCATTCAGACGCTGAAGCAGAGAAGCATCGATGAACACATCAATAGCCTCGGAGACCACAGGTTGTTGGCATCTTAGAGCAATGAGCAAACAGACGGTGTCCTCAAGCTTGAGGGCAAAACCGAGGCTGGGTGAGGCAGAGGACCGTGCGTAGGACCACAGCCGGTCTTCCTGCGTGCCCGCGGCTTGCCGTTGGAAACTCCCTGCGCGGTGAGGCCGGGAGTGGCCCACAAAGGGTGGCTGGCACGGGATGGCGGTCCCTCAGCGACTGTTGGTATTTGCAGAGGACAGAGAATCTGGACAGCGGGGAGTCTGGGAGCGGAAGCCCGCCGCTCCTGGGGCCCAGAGCCTGGTGCCCACACGCCCGAGCACGCCTGAGACTCCCGAGGGTCTCACGACGGGTCCTTCCCCGTAGCCGCCCCATCGGCCTGGCGTTTCCTGGCCACTCGCGGGACGTGGAGTCTGGGCGGGTCAGCCCGGGGGTGTCGCTGGACAGAATCACCGACGGGCCTGGAGCTGGGGGCCGGCTCGTGCCCCCAGATGCATATGTGGAGCCCCCACCCCCAGGCTGACTGTGTTTACGGACACGGGGATAGTAAGGGTCAGACGAGGTCATGAGGAGGGGGCCCTAATCCGGCGGGATTGGGGTCCACGTGAGAAGAGGAAGGGAGAGCCCCTCCACCACGTGTGGGCACCTTGGGGGGCGGCGGCCTGCAGCGGGGAAGAGCGTCCTCCCAGACATGCAGCCCGCCACCCGCTCCGTGTGGGGTGCGTGGCCCCCAGCGCTGTGGGAAGTCGATGTCCGTCCTTAAGCCGTGGGGCCGCCGTATTCCTGACAAGCCCACACCGCCCGAGACGGCCCTGCCCGTGGCTCCGGGCCACACACCGTGCTCCCTCGGCTTCCCCATTTCTGAGGAGGAGACCGCGTGATACAAATCCCAGGTGGTTTAGGACTAACGGAGGTTACGGACTGCTCCTTGGTGCCTGGCAGGGGCATCCTTGCTGCTGTTGTGATTTGGGGCTTGATTATGTGGACTTTGGCTTCCGTCTCACTTTGATCCATTCAGGAGCCTGAACCAGGCCCTGCGCCCGCTACTCCCGGGCTCGGGCTGCGTGTCTCAGTGGCCGATTGGTTGGAGCTGAGTGACCTCCTCTGTAAAAGGCCAGGACGGCTTTGGGAGGCTCTGGGCTGGCGGAGCCTCACGAGCGCCGCCCGGGCCCCGAGAAGCGGACGCACGGTCCCGGCGGCCTCCGGGGCATCACGGGGACCCGGGGCACATGTGGGCGCCGCGTTGCGCCAGCTCTCAGAGGCCATCATTTTGTCTTGCGTGCCACTAAAAAAGCGGAGACCAGCGATTAAACCGTAATGCGATGCCCCCTGGTCCCCAGATCGCTTTGTGTTTATCGACGACCTGTGTCAGAACCAGCAGCCACATCGACCTGCGAGCGCAGTCGTGGGTCGGGCTGTGACGGCACCGCTTTCCCACACATGGCCCGTGCTTGTCCATCGGCGTTGGTGACGCAGCGTTTCCCAAAGAGCCTACCAAGCAGCCAGTGCCCCTTCCAGAACTTTCTGGAGTTGGTCAGAAGGTGCCAGTGGCAAGTGGTCTGGTAGAACTGGGGAACGCAGACCCTTCCTCAGAAGGCCTGTAACGGACAGCATGTGGGCGGCAGCCGGTCCGCGGGCCACGCGTGCACGCGGCACCGTGACGGGTCAGACGTGGGGGAGTCCAGGAAACAGGACACATCGGGCTGTAAACGGGGCAAGAGTTCCTGGAAGCTGGGGTGGGGGCGGGCTGCCGTGCTCCCCTGGGGCTCCTTTCCTTGTTTTCAGGGATAGTGGGAGCCAGACATTCAACGCAGCTGAAGGACGTTCTACCCACTCATATTTAAAGCCGTTGAAAACAAAAGACTTTTGCTGGATCTACAATAGGGGTCCGTTACTATGACCTATGGGCCAAATCTAACCTATCACCTGGTTTTGTATGGCCTGTGAGCTAAGAATAATTTCTGAATTTTAAATTAGTGCAGTATCAAAATAATAGTATTTCATGACAAATTAAAATCATATGTAATTCAAGCTGTGAAGTCCATAAAGTTTTATTAGAACACAGTCAAAAAAACCCAAAGGACTTGGTACCCACTCAGCCCTGCATGGTTCAGTCACCGCATTTTACTGTCATCTGCTCACTGGAGGTCATTTGTGTCGCCGTTTCCGGGCAGTGGGAAGGCTGGATAACCGAGTGTCCTGGGGGTGTGGTGAGTCCGAGCTGCGTGGCTCTGAGACCTGTGGGGACCCCGGCAGGAGTCGCTGCCGGGAAGGCCTCCCAGCACCCGGGGCTTGGGCTGCTTGGAGGGCGATCCTGCTTCCCTCGAGCTGAGGCCAGCATGCATTTCTGGTGCAGGAAAGGGCCTGGGGCCTAGGGGACTGGTCGGCAAGCCTGCGGAAGGGTCCTAACTTTGCCCTGCAAACAGGAGGATGGCCAGCGTCCGGCCCTCTGCTTGGTGGGGGGAGATCACCTGCCGCCGGCTTTGTGGAGGAGGTTTTGTTGGGACACCACCAGGACGTCCCCTTGGGTAGGATCCCTGTGCCTTCACGCAGACCCCTGGCCTGCCCCGCCCAGCACACCTACCACCCCGCCTTCTCTAGGAGGTTTGCTGACCCTCGGACTGGGTTCTCCGCGTTATTATTGTCAGACTGGCTTTTTCATCCCTGACCCTGAAATATCGGGTACTCCTCTGTGGCAGTAAGTGCAGTCCCTTTAAAATACGCTTTTCATGTGCTTTCTCCTTCTCAGCCTATTTAAGAGCTCACTATTATTCCCCCCAAAAGTAGCTTGACATTCAGTAAAGTGTTTCCTTTGTTCGCAGAAGAACATTAAGATCGATTGCTTGGTACTCTGGCTCTTCAAGACTGTTCCCCTCCATTCGGGGTTTACATTGGGACACCCCCTCCCCCTGCCCTCTCTCTGGCCCCGCACCCACTGAAGGGTCTGAAAGCGTTTGCCTCTCCAGCCCAGACGGGGTTGTGTCTGCCTCGTTCTCTCAGCGCGGGGATAATTACCTGCGTGTAAAAAATAATGTTCATTTGTTCACGGGGAAAAACTTGGTACAAGACGATGAGAGGCCCCGAGGTGGGCAGACAGGCTACAGCGGGCTCCTGTTTGTAACCCTCTACGAGATATAATCCCATTACCCAAGATTAACGTGGGTGCAGGACAGTAAGAGTTGGAAGTAACCGCTATTTTCTTGTTCTCGTTCGGCATTAACCACAACTGCAAGACACTCTTCATTCTTAGGGTCTGCAATAAAATTGTGTTTTTCCTGGTATTCATTTCCAAAATGACATGGGCTTTACCCGAAAGAACATTGCTGCAGATTTGTAAGCCAAGGTCAATTGCTTCGTGACACGACTTCTTCCCGACAAAGTGGGGGCAGGTGGGTTTGCCGTGCGGGCGTTAGGATTGCCGGGTTTTCATTTACATCTGCTAATTGTTCCAGAGCTCACTTCCCTTGGTCTCATATGGAGGGTCATCGTCCTCTGCCGGTCCCCCTCGTTCTAAGGCAGGGGCAAAGTAGGGCGCGGATGAGGGACGGGGCGGCCCCCGGCACTGCTGGAGTCAGTGCCCGCGCTCAGGCTCGCCTCCCAGTGGGTCTTCTTCGTGAGCTCGGACCCTGGTCAATGGGCTAGGGTTAGGGTGTCTCCCGATGATTGCTCAGTGAATGGCCATCAGATAGTTCTAAAATGAGACTTCGCAGTACGCAGAGAATGTCTGCATTCGACGCCTCGTGCAGTGTTTGCAACAGCCGTGTGAGCTCCCTGTGATGACGCTTGCCCTGTGCGTCTGCTCTGGGGGGGGGGGGGGGGGGGGGGGGTGGCGGAAGGGGCCTCGTGCCCAGCGGGACCAGCTCCAGGCTCGTTCACAGCTGGGCTGTTGAATTCGGCCGTCTGCACACAGTGACTTCGTGAAATGCTTTTCAATAGAGGAAAATGCTCAGAGTGTCTTGAGAACGATGAGCTCTGTAAGCTGACCCCTGTGCTTCTTAATTTTTCCTAACAGTTGACAACAAGGACAAACTGGAAAAAGCATCTGGACTGGAGATTCTTCAGGCGGGAAGCGGGTCGGTGAGTACAGGAGGGGCTGCCCTCTGAGACGCGCCTGTTGGGGAGCCGCTCCCGTCCGTGTGGGGACCCGGGGGACGGCCGTACACGGTCCGTGTGACATCATGCTGACCTGGGGGAGGCCGGAGTTGTTACCTCCCGCTGCTTGAAGACGCTGGTCCACGGAGCCTGGCGAATGTGATGCTGTGTTCGGTGGCATTTGAAGTTGTGATTCGGTGTCCCCCTGAGAACGCAGCCACGGGGTCGGAAAACACGGAGTCTTCAGAAAACACGGACTTCCTTCTTCAGAGGTTTTGTGGTGGCTAAGTTTGTGGACGTGCCCCAGCCAGAGGCATTTCTTGTACCCTCCGGGGACTCGGTGGGGGGGGGGGGGCAGACTGTGCCGTGTTACGTGGAGACACGCGTTGGGCCGGGACACCACGCACGCGGGAGCGCCTCCGCACTGTGACTGGGTGGCCGTGCTGGCTTCAGGAAGAGGTGCTCGGCCAAACGCTCCCGCGGCAGCCGCGGCTGATGGCGCCCACCTCTGGGCCCCCTGGCTGGCGCCCGCTTCCCCATCTCGGGGCAGCTTCGTGAGTCGCACGCGGGACGACGTGGTTCCTCGCCGGGGTGGCAGCCTGCCACTCGTAAGGCAGCGTGGACCCAAACCAACCGGTGCTATCGCATCGAAATTGTAGATTTCACGGCCCGGGCCGTTACAGATGATTAACTGCTAGGGGGCGGCTGATTTATGAGTGCTCCTCGCTAACCGCGGAGACACCCTCCACGGAGCCACTCAAAGATTAGCCGCTCTCGTGGGGAAATCTGCCGTTCAGCAGTTGGGAGTCCTGGCTCTCGAAATGAGAATTTTAATTAGTTGCTCCTCACAGACAGGCTTCTTTCCGCGCTTGCCGAGTGGCGGGCGGGTAGGAAGGGCCTTGCAGAGAAAGCGCCTGCGCCCGTGTTCCGCTGGCGTGACGGGCAAGGTGGGGAGGAGACTGGCAGAAACTCGTCGGCGAAGGCTCCGCGGGCCCGAGAGACCCCACTGTGCTTGGTCCCTTCACTCCCAGCTCGGGCCGCGAGGGTGAGCGTGTGTCAGGGAGGACGTCCCACTCGACCCCGCGTGCAGGCAGTGAGGGGAGGAGAAACCCGGAGACGCGGGGTCCCGAAAGGCCCAAGCCCCGGGGAAGGAGCGGGGCCAGTGGCAGAAAGGGCCAGGATGGCTTGGAGCATCGGAGTCTCGATGGAAGCTTCCGACCGTGCTGCCGGTCCGGGATGCAGCAAAGACGAGTGAGCCCCTGCCCTCCTTTCCTGCCTCATCCTCACGGCGCCCTCCTGGCCGGCTGCTGAACAGCAGAGGGCGAACAGCACTGTCGGTGGGACCCCAGCCCTCCACCTGTTGGGGGACGCCGCTCAGACCGGGGGGTTCTGGACGTTGTGACTTCGTGTCCTCGCGCCTCCCCGGCATCTTGGCCAAACCCTGCTCCGGTCCCTGCCTCCCCTAGGTCGGCTCCCCTCTTTGAGCCCCTCTGCCCTCCGGTGGCTTGGGGGTCACCGATCCAGCCCGTGATGTGCTGCGGCAGCCCCCCAAGCTTCGTGTCTGTCTTCTCCCTGAACATCGGGTCTCCCGGTCTCAGCTCCCCCCACACGACTCCGCCTCCTGCCCTGTCACGGGAGGTGATCCCGGCATCCGCCTCGCTGGGTCCCTGGGAAGCCTCACAGGAAGATTCTCTGCTTCCCCAGCCCCCGCAGCCCCCGGCGGTGTGTGCTGTCCCCGTGTGGCCCGACCCGCACCTTGAACCCACGTGGAGCTGCCAGATTCCGGCGAGCGGCTGCGAGCGGCTCCCGGTCGTGCCCAGCTTTTCCCTTCTCCGTTCATTTTGGAATCTGGACGCTCCCCGTCCCTCTTTGGCCTCGGTTTTGTGTGGTTTTCCGTGGGTGTGTGTTCTTTCGTGTTTCTGTGTCTACAGTGAGAGGGCCCCCCACCGCTCGGCTCAGCGCCCCGTTCGCTCGCTCGCTCACCGTAAAGATTCTCACGGGGTGCCTGTGGGCGCCTGGCACCAAGGACCAGGTCTGCGGTGGGGGGCGGCAGACAGACCTCCCCCTGGCAGAGCTCCCCTCCCGCTGGGAGCCGGGGCCCACGGAGGGACCGGGCTCGCTGTCCCCTGTCAAGACAGAGCCCTGCGTCACCTCCATTGGTTTTGTCTGTCTCACGTGGACAAACCATCTCTGCGTTTCCGTGCCACGAGCTTCACGCCGGGTCCGCGTCGCGACCACGAATCAGGTCCACGTCCGGACAGCCTCACCGCTGCCGTCACCCCCTCTCCCTCCTGGCCTGGCCTCCTCACCCGTGGGCTTGGGAGCCCCGTGGCCTCGACGTCTGCCCTTCGCTCGACCGGCACACACGTTCACGCTCACCTCCTCGGACGCCACCCGCGTCGCCGCCTGTGCCGTCCGTTCCCGTGTCCGCCAGCGGCGGCGCTGTCAGGAGCCTCCGGGCTTCGGCGCGAGTGTTTGTTTTCTTTCTCCGCCCCTGCGGGGCTGTGGCTTGGGGGTCAAAGGGCGTGCCTCGCTGGCTTTCCCATCGCCCTCTTGCCGAGGGAGCACAAACTCACCGGCACGGATCTCGGGGGATGGCTCCGCACCCGCCAGACGGTCATTTGCAAGCGCTTTCACTGGCCGTTCCCCGTACGCGCACTTGGCGATTCTCCCCCCTCCCTCGTGTGCGCACACACCCGCCCCCCTCCGTCCACGCCCCTGCCACGTGCCTCCTGCGCCAGAGCTCTGCATCCGGCCCGTGTCTACGCTGCCAGCTGGGACGAATGTCGGGATCCCTCTGCTCTTGCCCCCTCTGCACTTGCACGTCAGCCCCCCCTCTCCGGCTCGTGGCTGTCAGCACGCAGTCCGCTCCCGCGTTTCCCGCGCTGTTAAGTAAAACCCCGACGCCAGAGATGCCTTCCCAGCAAACGCTTCAACATCGGTGCGTATTTCCCATACACGGCGCCTCCCCCGCCTGCTCCCTGCACCCCGTCACTGCTCGGTCTCCCCGGTTGTTGAAGGTTCTGCATTCAGCCGCCTCTGACTCACGGCTGCCACACCAGCCGCCCCCTCCTGGACTGCGGTCCCTTGTCCCCCAGGCAGGTCTCACTGACCACTGAGGTCCCTGCTCTGACGACCCCAAGGCACAGTCTTCTTCCTTGTACTGCCTCCCGAGGGATCGCGTCCAGGCTTGGCTTTGTTGTTACCCGTAGGATGGTGACCCCAGACTCCCCTCCCCAGGCCGACACGCTCACTGTGCCCCAGTCACCCCTGCGTCTCTGCACCTGGAGGTGTGGCGAGCCATCTCAGCTCAGAGGGCAGAGCAGGACACCTGAGCTCCCTGCCACCCCGTCTCCGTCCCCGAGTTTCTGCGTCCCACAAACAGAAAGGGTGTCACTGTCAGCCGTGCGGTGCGGTCTAGGCGTTGGATTGACCCGACTCCCGGGCAGGCGGGGAGGTCCTGCTAGGTGGGGGTGGGGTGCCAGCGAGCCCCCCCCACACACACAGCGCCGGCTCCTTCCTTTCTGCCCACCTGACTCGTTTCCCTCTGGTCCCTGAGTGGCCAGAGCCTGACCTCGCCACCTTCAGGGGCGGAAACAACCACCCCCAGGGACCGGGACCCGGCCGTGCAGGCTCCCCTGCCATCCTGGCTGCCCCCCAAGCCCTGTCTCGTCCGAAGCCTCAGGGCTTTCTTGCTGCACTGCATGTGTGGAGACCAGCTCTCCGTTCGCCTGCCCTTGTCCTCCTGGCGGTCTCAGAAGACAGTACTCCCTCACCTTGAAGTTGACTGAGGTCGTTCTTGGTAGGTTCTCCTGCCCAGGCTCCCCGCCCCCTCCCCAGACTCCTGCCAAAGCCGAGCACATTCAGAGGCTGCCCCCGATGGAGGCAGGGGCGCCGGTGGGTTTGGAGCTGGTTTTGGAAAGTGAAAATGGGAACAAAGGAGGCAAAAGTGGAGGTGACGTCTCTTTCTCTGACGTTAACCGTGTCGTGCAGTATTAGGCCTGATTTTGAGGATTCTGTGGGTTTTTTTTTCATGTATTTGCTGTGTATCTGCTAATTCTGAGTCTGGAGTGAGCGGTGGACGGTGATTGCTAAATGCCTCGCGGTCTCTCTCCCTGGTGCTCGAGACTCACACACGTGATGGCAGAGCCAAAGCCCTTCAAGCCAAATGGAAATACCTCGAGACAAAATTTAAAGGAAATGAACAGATTACAGTACACGCACACATTCCTAATAGATCGGGGGTATTTTGTCGTGTTTCAGGATCTGATTTCTGACATCTTGAAAGTGTTTGCATTTTCTTCAAATTAATAAAGTCATGTTTCTTCAAAAGGAAAATTATAATATTACAAGAAAAATTCAAACATTTAGAAGGAAAATCATCTAGATGACTGTCACTGGGAGGGATCCAGGAGGGCAGACCCGTGCGTCTAGCTCCCGTAAGTGCACGTGAAATACAGAGTTACTTTCTGATCTCGTGACGGTGTGATCTCAGCGGGAGAGTGGCTGCCCCTCGAGCCCGGCATTGCTCCCGAGGCTCGGAAACTCAGCAAGGGAGCTTCAGAAGAGCACACGGCACCACACAGTGGTCCTGGTTCAGACCAAGTGCTGAGGGCCTGCCACGGAAGGAGCCCGGGATGGTAATGAGCTCTCCGTCACCCGGCAGATTCAGGCAGAAGAGAGACGGCCGTCTGTTCAGATTCTGAAAAAGGAAATCTTTCCATCTAATGTAGGGAGGAGAAAGTTTCCCTCACCCTCCTAGGGTCCCTGGCTGGGGACAGTTACACCGGCAAAGACAGATGAGCAGGAGAAAGGCACACAGATGTGTTCAGTACAAGTTTCACACGGCACGGGGGCATAAGGAAATGCAGACCTGAGTATTTCCTGTGGGATTTGACGTGAAGGGAAGCTGTGGGGAGCACGGTAGGTTGAGGGGTGCGTGGGAAGAGCAGTCGTGGGGAGCACGGTAGGTTGAGGGGTGCGTGGGAAGGGCGGTCGTGGGGAGCTCGGTAGGTTGAGGGGTGCGTGGGAAGGGCGGTCTTGGGGAGCACGGTAGGTTGAGGGGTGCGTGGGAAGGGCAGTCGTGGGGAGCACGGTAGGTTGAGGGGTGCGTGGGAAGGGC
>NC_064816.1:161988732-161997579 GCF_023721935.1 Panthera uncia | reverse complement strand
AGGGCAGTCGTGGGGAGCACGGTAGGTTGAGGGCTGTGTGGGCGGTGATGGGGAGCACGGTAGGTTGAGGGGTGTGTGGGAAGGGCAGTCGTGGGGGGACTGAGGGAGGCCTGTTTGCAGGGATCTGCTCAGTGTCCCTCTGTCTAGGAGATACAGGCTGTCCCTTCCTCCGGACACAGAGGACCCTCTCTGGTGAGGGTCCGTGACCTGCTTCAGGGAGAAGGGGCGGCCGGGGAACCTTCCCGCTCTGGCGCTGTCAGGACCTCCTTCGGGTGGAGACATTTGCATGTCGAGGCGCCGTATTGGGGCAGCGTGTCCTGAGCCCCATGTGTGTGGTGGGGTGTGGGGTGTGGGGGGGAGGTGAGGTGGACCCCAGCCTCATCGCCACCCCCCTCTGCTTACCTGTACACGTCTCTCGCTTCTGTCACCTCTTGGGCTCCTGGGCCACGATTTTGTTCAAAGAAAGGATTCCGTGGCCAAGACTAGGCTGATCCCAAATGTCCCTTAAAAGTCCGTGACGCTGTGGTCGTGTGTCGACCCCAGGAATCAGTGTGCGTTCACCACATGGTGTGTGTGCATGCGTGATACCTGGTACCGTGCGGTGTGACGGATGTTTGAGAAAACAGCCCCTTCCTCCGCAGAACCCCACAGGGACCGCTGAGGCGCACGTGGGCACCACATGCAGACTTGGGCTGAGTCCCTGGGGCCCTGCCCACCCCCAGATGCCCTGCTCGGTGGGTCCGGTTGGACAAGGACATGACTTGACCTTGACATAGAGGGACCTTCGCCCAGCGTGACCATCAGGGTGAGCGTCCCCAAAAACAGAGATGGGGGAGGAGCGCCACCTGACCTCAGGTTTGGGGGAGGCTGTCCCCTTCCATGTCGTGGATGGCGCGGGGACCTGCCTTCGTCATGCCTGGTGGACTCACAGGGTAGTTGACGGGGCTCTTGGCACGAGGAGTATGACCACGGCCCTGCCGGCAGGGGACCGTCCGGCCAGTCAGCCTCGTGGTGACCAGGGAGACGGGGTCACGGGCCGGTCTCACGGGGCCTGGAGCGTGATCTGGAGTCTCGTCTGCAGGCAGTCGCGTGGTTTCTTTAGTAAAGATCAAATGCGCTCAAAGTCACGCACTCAGCTCGTAGAGAGCTCATGAGGGTGGTTGCCCACAGCCTAGACAGCTTCCCCCCCGCATCCCAGGGGTTTATCGTAGAGGACCTTCGGAAAAATCAAACCCCAGTGAAATACAAAGCCAGAGGAAGGTAACTAATTACACTGGAAGAATCAAACAGAATGTGATGATTTCATTAAAAATCGTTCTGGGGCCTCTCACGGCAAGGCAGCCACGTCACCTGTTTGCACAGGCAACGTGCAAATACACGCATGTGGTCCCTCGCAGGGCTGGGGGATGCCAAGCGAGTTCTCTCCTTTCCCAGAAATGTCTTTAATGCAGTTTTTGACTGTTTATTTTGAACGTGTTGTAGATTCGCAGGGACTTGGAGAGACGGTACCAAGATGCCCTGTTTGCCCTTCACCTCGCGTCCCCCAGACCAGGAGGCTGGTGTTCGCTCAGCACGTGCATAGTTGTGTCCTTTTACCTTTGATGCCCTTCTCACGGTTTTAATAAGGAAAACACCAGAGTGCGCGTTCACGTGTACAAACTTGTGAGGGCGCGACGGGAGACACCCCGGTGCGCGTCCCCGGGCTCCGTGTGGCCACGCCAGCCCCCGCTCACCTGTCGACCTCACAAAATGTGAGAGAGAAGGGTGAAAATAACTCAGGTCATCATGTGTTTGTAAGGATCTCCCTCGGCACCGTGTCGCACAGGGAGGACGCCGTGAGCGGTACAAAACATCCCTGCTGCTGGGATCCAGGCGCACCTTGGGAGTCCCAGGGGAGGGGCGCTGGCTGTGGGCAGGTGGTGGGGGCAGGTGGTGGGAGCCTAACGTGGAGACGGGGAGGCTGGGGGATGGGTGCCGTCGGAGGTGTGGAGTCCGTGAGAGCACGGACGGCGGGGCGGAGGATGAGTCTGCCGGGTGGGCAAGATGGGGGCGTCAGGGTGGACAGGGTCTCTCGGGCAGAGACGGTAACGTTGTGTTGTCGCGAGTCCGTGCTACCTGTAGAAAAGCGAGGCGTCCTCCCCTGGACATGCCCGAGCTCCCACGGCTCGCCCACGGCTCTTCCGTGACCAGAGGCGCCCCGGGAGCCCAGGGCAAACCTTGGAACCTCTCTGCAGAAACACACACACTCCTACGCACGCCAGGGTGGTTCCAGGGATGCACGGCGTCCCCACCCAGCGCCCAGGCCCCCAACAAGCTTCTGGGAGCCGTGGCTGACCGGCTGCTGGGGCTCCGAAGGTTCCGGAGAGATCTGGGCTCCCCGTATTTGTCCTTTGGTTCAGGAGTCACCTTGGGTTATGCTAATGTGCATTTCTGAACCCAGAAAATGGAATTTGTTCTTCCTAAAAGCAAAAAGTGCATGGGTCCTAAGAAAAGCCTGTTAACTTGTAAACATTCTTAATTTGTGTTTGAAATGAGAGCGATCTGCATGAAATTGCATTAAAGTATTGGCAGGGCCTTCCCAGATCTGTTCTGTTCTCAGCCTGCTGGGCAGAGGTGATGAGGGTCAGAGGTCAGCTGAGAGATGCTGAGGGGCTCTGAGTTCTGCTGGAGCTCAGCCGCATCCCCCCCACCCCCCCACCCCCGCCCGGCCCACCAGGCCCCACTGCTGCTCTCCATACTGTGTTCTCATTTCTTAAAAGTGAAGAAAATCACACAGAACTGTGTTCAATGTAATTAACAGCACTTGACATATCGACAAATACGAGTTTATTATGAAACAGCATTTTTTCCTTCTGAAATGCTGTAGTAAGTACCACGTCACGTGGGCCACGAATGTCTTTTCAATACTTTTTGTGATTTAGAGGCAGGAGAGGTGCCATGTGATGTGGCAGTTGCTATAGTGACAGATTCAATTTTTATTCAATATCAGAGCAAACAGTCACGTAAAATGAAATAAGGAGCGTCCGCCTGGGGCACCTCACCCGCCCCGCCCTGCCCGCGCCTGCCCCCAGCGCCTCCCCCTGCATTCTGGGGGGAAGTGTGCCCAGTACGTGTCTCCCTCGCAGGCTGTCATGGCTGGGATTTGATGGTGTCCCCATAAGGCGTGTGGGTCCATCTCAATAAAGTGGGGTATTGTCTCCGTGGCTTCCTCTGAGTTAGTGGGGTGTCAGGAGGGTGTTTTCAGTGAAAGAGCTAAGCTCTAGAGACACTAAGCTCTACAGCTCTCAGAGGGTAACGTTTCAGAAACCCCTTGGAAGGCTCAAGCGGTAAGACTTGGAATTGGTTGAAAAAGTGAGGAAGCGTGGAGGAGGTAATCCCCAGCCCAACCCAACACAGCCGCCCTGGCCACCAGCCGCACGCGGCTCACAGACGACGAAACCGAGGCTCAGAGCCTCAGTGATGGGGGCAGCGGTCAGGTTTCAGCTGGGACGGTCTGATGCCAAGCCTGTGTCTTACTCCCCAGATCCAGATGGTGCCGCCCCGGCATCCACGGTGACGGTGCCTTCCAGGGGACATCCAGCCCCCTGTGGGACCCTTCAGACAGAGTCCCAGCGGCTGCCGGCCCTGAGCCCCCTGTGCCAGCCTGGGCTTTGGGCAAGAGGTGGAACGGCCCGGCGTGGTCTGCGGGCGGCTGTGACAAAGCACCGCACGCCAGTGGCTCAGACGGCACAGGTGTGTGTCACAGCTCCGGACTGGCATCCCGGGTCGTTCCCCAGCGGCCGTGACGAAGGATCAGTTCCAGGCTCTGACCACCTGCACCTGCTGTCCCGTGCACGTCTGTGCTCATGTCCATACTTCCCCGTTTCATAAGGACACCTCTCCTGTTGGACCAGGATCTCTATAAAGACCGGGTCTCCAAATAAGTTCCCCCCAAGGAGTGGGGGTTATGACCCCAACATATCATCTGGGGGGACATGCTGGCAATCTCCCCTCCCCACCCCACCCCACCCGAGCGCTCAGGGTTTAGAAAGCTGCTTCCCTACCGGGGGTCCTGAAGTCGGGAGTGGGGAGGAGCTGTTTGGGATGAACAGACGCCCCGTCCTCGGGGCCGAGGGGGCGCGTCGTCCCTCGGCAGCCTCCTCCTCCCCGTGAAGGGCTCCCATGGCATCTGTCAGAGCGTAGTCGAGTTATGTGATTTCATGTCTGTCCCCCTTTAACCGTGCGCTCAGGAGTAAAATCCACGTGTGTCTTAATCATCCCCGGTGTCTCCAGCGCTCGGCACAAGGCCTGACATATGGCAGGAACTCAATAAACACTCGTTGAAGCGAATTGAATCGTGAACCCTGGCTGCAGGGCAGACGCCCCTTATTGGCACGTTCCGTCCCTTTATGCTCGCTTTTTCATGGATCATTCAGACTGCCTTTCCCGGGCCTCTGAAGCCCCTGCAGAAAATATATTTCACATTGTGTGGGCTGGGTCTGCTGTCGCTGAAACAGCAGAGGACCGTGCTCCTCACCGCAGTCCTAGGCTGCGTCCCCATGACAACTGATTTGAATACCTTAATTGCTGATTTGAATACCTCCTCTTTGCTTAATCCAGGGGTTTAAAAAAAGGCTCTTTCCATCCGTATGAAATAATTAGTAACCAATATAACAGAAAATATCATCAAATGCTAAACTTAAAGCAGTCTTATGTCAGAACAGACATGTGACCCACGCAGTGGTCGTCCAGGATGGTGCAGGTAAACGTGTCCGCACCCCCCTGCGGCGAGAAGGGGGATCCGCCGTCCTGACGCCCCTGAAACCGGGCCTGTTCTTCAGCCTGCCTCACACCCAGCAGAGCCACTGACACTGCATTAGTGGCCGCGGCCGTGAACCCGCCTCTAACTACGGTGCTTGCAAGTGGGGGTTGTGGCCGGAGCTGGGTAACAGGTCCCTGCCGGGGGGCATCGGGGCCAGCAGGACGCACCTCCTTCTCCCTCACCTGGGCTCCCAGGCTCAGGGTGGCCGTCCACACCAGGCCCTGAGATCAGGGGCCACGTGGTCCTGCCACGTCTCCGCATCCCAAAGACGGGGCCTCATTAGCAGGCCCTGGCACCCCGAGTGCCACAGATGGGGTGCCCCCACAGCCGGTCTGCACGGGTCCCGTGGCCCTTCTGTCTCCTGTCTGGATGGTGGTCACCACTCCTGGGTGTCGGGGCCTGGGGCCACTGTAACACAGGGCCACAAACTGGGGGCTTAAGACAGAGGAATTGATCTCTTACATTGCGGAGGCCAGAGCCCCAAATCCAGGTGTGGGCAGGGCTGTGCTCCCTCTGAGGCCTCCAGCCTCTCTGCCTCTGCCAGCTTCTGGTCTTGTGGCCATCCTTGGAGGCCTGTGGTTTCTCGACCCATCTCTCCAGCCTTGCCTCTGTGGCCGTTTGGCTTCTCGCATGCGTCTGTCCTTAGAAGGACACCCGTCACGTTGAACCGAGGCCCACCCTACCCCGGTGTGACCTCATCTTAACCTGGTCACGTCTCCAAAGACCCTATTTCCAAATGAGGCCTCTCTCAGATAGCGAGGGTTGGGAATTGCATGTGCCTCTTTGGGGGACACAAATCTGATCCACAGTACCCTGAAATCACAGATGTCCTCTACCCTCCTGACTTGAAGCCCCAGGATTGATGGCTGACTGACCTCCCACTGAATTTTTCTCCTTTCGGGCATACAGTATTTTGCTCATGGGATTGTATGGACCAAGTTGGCCTCTCCAGCCTGATCTGTTTCCCCTTTAATGGTCTAGTTTGACCCCCAGACCACACACACACACACACACACACGCACACGCCCCTGTCTGCCCGGTGCTGACAAAACTGGGGAGACCCAGTGTCAGCATCCAGGGTTGGGGTCATCACGGTTCACACCTGTCCCGTGAAACCTGAGGGAGTAAAGAGTGCGTGGACGTGGCCCATTCGTGGGCCTCTCCCGTGATTCCATGTTTTCAGGTAAATGCGAAAAGGAAATCCAATTTTGTTATTTTTATTAAACTAGCTAATTCTTGTTGTATTGCTATATTATTTTTTCTCATCAAGATTCTTAAGAGTCAAAGCCCTCAGACACGTGAGCACCGGAGGTCCCCGTGATACGAAGTAATTTTCAGCTGGAGGGTACGTTAGGCACACAACACTCCTACCCACGAGGCCGTGAGCAAAACCCAAGTTTTCCAAATTCTGAACAAGCTGTACCCTCCTCCCCGGGTCGGGGCGAGTGGGTGACTACCTTCTGGACGTGTGGTCGAGGGTCAGCAGGTAGAACTCAGCTTCAGGAGCCCACGGGTGCGTCTGTGCTGCCAACCAGACCTTTGCTCTCTGGGCACCCGGAGCCCCTCTGAGCCACACCTGGACCCTGCAAGGCACTGACTGCGGTCTGGTCACCGGGGATAGAGAAGGGAGGGGTGCGTCCTGTTGCAGCCACGGGACCGCCCCTCCCTGGGTACTGAACACGGGCCCAGCCCCGGCCTGAGGGCAGCCCCTCCTGTCCACACCACACGATATGCTTTATAATCCTGTGTCAGGGGACCCTCAGAACGGCAGGTGCAGACAGACCCCACATGCCTCGGAAGGGAGGAAGACTGAGGCCGCCGGGCATCATTTCTGTGAGACAGGGGCCCCAGGTAACGGTTGGCTAGGGAGGCTCCTGCGTGCACAACCCTTTCATGGGACTATAGCTGTTGTTGTTACGGAGAATGTAAAGCAAAAAGAAAATTCTCAACAAGGAACTTTCTTCCCTTGACCAGCACTCGGATTTAATGCTGCACTGAAAGCATAAGCTTGTTTCCTCCGTCGCTTGAGGGGACCCACCGTGCGATCACACGTGTGACATACCTGAGGGGTTGTGTTTCCTGCCACACAGTCGGGGCACCTGAACCACCCACTTCCTGGTCACACATCCTGGGGCCACAAGTCTGAGGTCCAGGCGTGGTCACGGTTGCTTTCCTCCGAGGCCTCTCTCCTCTGCCCTGTGGATGGCCGTCTCCCTCTGTGTCCACTTGTGGTCCTCTTGTGGTCCTCCTGTGTGTGTGTGTCTGTGTCCTGATATCTTTGAAGGACGCCGATCGGATCGGATCAGCGCCCATCGCAGGGGCCGCATTCTGACTTAACCATGTCTGCACAGACCCCGTCACCAAATACAATCACGTTCTGAGGTCCTGGGAGCAAGGGTTCAGGATACGAGGGGGGCACAACTCAGCCCGTGACACTGCCCCGTGGTCAGACCTGGCCTGTTTGTGCTAGAGTCCCAAAGATAGTGTGTAGATAAGCTAACTTCTGAGAAACACGTGTGCGCCGTGTTCTACACCACAATTAACAGTTGATAGAAGAGTAAAACATAATACCAAGCCAGTGAGCGACAGACAAGGTAAAGACCAGTGTGCATTTCTAGAAAGATAATGGGACACTTCTGTGCCCAGAGCCACCAAACCCATGGTATCGTCTGGGACATCCAGCCACAGCGAGGGAGTAAAAGTTACCACATGGCCTGAATCCGGGGGTCTCGCCGGTGGTGGTGCTCAGGTGGGAAACCCGGCGTCCTAAGCAGCAGGGGAGGGCTGGCCATGGTTGACTGGCCCGAGGGGCCTCCTTCCTCCAGTGGGAAGTGACAGCCAGGGCCAGAGGCAGACACTCCCCTCCAGCCTGGGGTCCCCTGGATAAAACTCTTGACGTTGAAACAATATCGATTGTGTTGCGATTTTATTTCTTTGGCAAAGGGTTGTCTGTTTCTTTGTGGCTTATTTACTGATGGAAGCCTTTTCATTTTGGTGTGCAGCAGGTAGAGTAATGAATTTATTTTAGAAATGTCAGTGATGTTTCATGATGCTGCCTTCGGCAGCAACATAAAAGGGACTGATTGTTAAACTGCTAATTTACAGATCTTCTCTAAGTGAATGCAAACAAATTCTGGTCCTCAAAGCCCGGCTAATATACAATGTTCAATTTTTAATTTCCAGTCCATCTTAGATTATGGGGATGAAAAACAATATTTAATCCCTCGTTAACACATGAATAAGCGGAAGCTGTCATTTTCAACCAGACAATAACGGGATTATCTCAAGAACTGTCAGTTTATGTGAAAACATTATGTTGCCCAAATTTTCATAAAAATTAGCAGTGGATAATATTCAAGATCAGAGCCATGGAAAGAGGAAAGTCTGCATTCATGGTAATAAATATTCATATTTGTCTGCTCAGGAGATGAAAATCTAATCAAGAGGCTATTGATGCGCTGGCTTTTTTTTTTTTAACCAAGACGTTTCATCTAAATTGGGTTTGATATGGAAATTAGTCTCACTGGAGTCCTCCAGGCTGGGAGCACGGGAGGATCAGGGGTGGGGCGTCCGCGGAATCAGGTGCTGCTCCGGCGGTGGGGCTGGTGCAGACCGCAGCCACCGCCAGCGTGGGAACCCAGCATCTCGCTTCGCTCAGGGTCCTGGGTGTCTAACGAGATGGAGTGCTGTGGACCCTCCCTCTCTTTTTTAAGAAAAACACAACATAATTTCATGCCAGTTAACTCGTAGCTACCGCAGGGTTAAAATCATCTGTGTTTTTGCTTTTGTTGACAATTACCATAAATCAGAAGACGCTCTGCATGAAGCTTAATGAAATATGCATGATTTAAAACAGAGAAGATAGTAGCTGCAGGATGCTGCTTTATGTGTGTGTGTGTGAGGGTGTGTGTCTGTGTGTGTCTGTGTGTGTATCTGTGTGAGTGTATCTCTGTGTCTGTGTGTGTGTCTGAGTGCCTCTGTGTATGTGTGTGTCTGACTGTGTATGTCTGTAAGTGTGTGTGTTTGTGTGTGTGTGTGTGTGTGTG
>NC_064816.1:161962954-161988632 GCF_023721935.1 Panthera uncia | reverse complement strand
TGTGTATGTCTGTAAGCGTGTGTGTGAGCTTACGTCTGTGTGTATATCTGTGGGTGTGTGTGGATGTGTGTGTGTCTGTGCACGTGTGTCTGTGTGTGTGTGAGTGTATGTGTGTTTGTCTATGTGTGTCTGTGTGTGTGAGTGTATGTGTGTTTGTCTATGTGTGTCTGTGTGTGCGTCTGAGTGCTTCTGTGTATGTGTGTGTCTGACTGTGTATGTCTGTAAGTGTGTGTGTTTGTGTGTGTGTGTGAGCTTGTGTCTGTGTGTGTGAGTGTATGTGTGTTTGTCTATGTGTGTCTGTGTGTGTATCTGTGTGTGTGTGTCTGTGGGGGTGTGTGTGTGTGCCCATGACCTTGCGTATGTCTGTGTGTGTGAGTGTGTCTGTGTGTGTGAGGGTGTGTGTCTGTGTGTGTGTCTGAGTGTCTCTTGTGTATGTGTGTGTCTGTGTGTCTGTGTGTGTATCTGTGTGTGTGTGTCTGAGTGTGTCTGTGTGTGTGCTTGTGTCTGTGTGTGTGAGTGTATGTGTGTTTGTCTATGTGTGTCTGTGTGTGTATCTGTGTGTGTGGTGAGAGTGTGTGTGCCCGTGACCCGGCGTATGTCTGTGTGTGTGAGTGTGTCTGTGTCTGTGGGTGAGTGTGTGTGTCTGTCTCTGTGTCCGTGTTCCCGATACTTTCTTGAAGGCTACACTTTTGTCTCCGCTTCAACAAGCATTTGAGAACACTGGACCCGGCAGGCGCTCATTAGTGGACACAGTGCAGGCCGGTCCCACTGTTTCTGGCCCCATCGAGGCACCCTGTCTTCACCATCCGCGAGTGGTCCAGGCCACTGAGAACCCACCCCCAGCCCTCAGGGGTCTCCCTCACACCTCGGGCCCCCAAGTGGAGCAGAACCTTCCACAGCCCACGCTTACAAACTCCTGGAGAGCAAGGACAAGATACGCCGTTGCATCCTCGGTAAAGGACCAGATACCGCTCTTTAGCACGCCAGAGGCCGAGTAACCAAGTGGCCTCGTGGCGTATCGGAAATGTTTCCTGCTTCCATAAGCAGGATTTTCCCTAGGTCACTGTAATTGTGTTAAAGAGCAGAATATTTACGTTGACGTGTATTTTAAAACTGTGACCCCAACACATACTTTCCGTTCACTTTATCCCCTCGCTCAAGTAGAGTGGATTATTGTGGGAAAGCCCGTGGAAAACGTGGCTTCTCAGGACAAGGTCTTCTGGAGACAGGTCTCCTCCCGCAGCCCCTCCCAAGCCGGGGCAGGAAGGAAAAGCTTTCCTTCCACACGTGCTGCTTGGGGCTCCGTGCGTGTCCCTGACGTGGACGTCTCGCCTCCACAAGAGCTGCGTCCCGTTTCCCCTGCGGCCCTGCCTTCCCGTGCACCTTCAAGACCTCGGGTTTGATGTGGTCCAGAGATATTTCATCCTAAGGCTGGCAGGGGGGCCGGGGACTGAGAGGCAAGAGAAGGAGCTCGCCACGGCCGGGTCCCCTGGGCCCCCCGGGCTGCGTCCACATCACTTCCTACACGGACGGGGCATTAATGGGTCTTTCTCAGGAGAAGGCGTTCCTCCTACAAGTCGGGTGTGGGGCGTGTCCCTGCCACCCACTGTCCTCCCCCCTGGGTCGCTGGAGCAGGCTCCCGCACGCGCCTGTGCACGCGCCTGTGCGCCCGCCGCCCACAGGTACCGCGTCCTGACGGCCGCCCCCGACTCCACCCCAAGAAGTTCCTCCGCCTGGAACACAGAACGTGGGAGGTGGTGTGCGCACTGCAAGCCTGTGGGCGCCCCCCAGCGTCTCCTCGCGCGCGGGGGCCGTCGCCGCCCCTGCGTCCGACCCTCCCAGTGTGGCCCTGGCCTTCGCTGCCCGTGGCAGGTGAAGAGCGAGCTGAACCCCTTGTCTGAAGCCACCGAGTGCTGTGCCGACACCTGTGATCCCGTGTGTCAGCGAGGGCTCTGAGAGGAGCAGGGCCGGTAAGTGGGGGGGGGGGGGGGGACGGTTCTTACCCCAGCGGTGGACGCCGAAAAGTCCCCACCACCCGCCATCTGCAAGCCGCAGGTGCAGGGAGCCCGAAGCCCCGCCCTGAGCCCACGGGCCCAGGCCCGGCGGCGGGATGACCACGGGCGGGAGGAGATGCGTGTCCCAGTCTCGAAGACGGCAAGCTCCACCTTCCCCCGCCTCCTCGTTCCCATCTCTTCTGGAGACACCACAGGGACACGCCCGGCAGGAGCGTTTCGCCAGCCACCCCCACCCCCGGCCTTGTCGCGTGGACCGGCCACCCCGCAACCCCGACCCCGTCACGTGGCTGTCCCAAGACCACACTTGTAAATCTAGCGTCCGTGGTGCTGACCGTGTTTCTCCAGCACCGACTCTGCCCTCAGAAGCCTGGCGAGGAGAGGACTCGGCCTGAGGGTTTCCCGCTGCCGCGAGCCACGGACGAGGACTTTCCTAGAGCTCACGTGGGCGCTCGTCCACGTGGCCCGGCCCGTCGGGTGCTGCTGTGGAAGAGGATCCGGGAGGCAGGCAAGCGTGGGTGCAAGTGGACTGTTCCGGAAGCGGGATCTGTCGAGCGGCTCTCCAGCCGGTGCTTCCCCAGAGAAGCAGCGAGAACTCACTGCAGTCTGCCGCCAGACCCCGCGGGGAAGCCGGGCCCCCAGGGCCGGCCCAGACTGCCGGCCCGCCGCAGCCACTGGGGGTCACACTTGCATTCTCCTCCCCGTGTCAGGGGCCCCGGGGGTCCAGTCTCCACACGCTGGCGGGAGTTTGCCACGACTGACAGATGGTGCCGGCGAACAGGAAAGACACCCTCCGGGCTCTGGGAAAGGCCGTCCGGGCGGCCCCGCGTTCAGGACTCCTGGGCAGCCCTCCTCCCGTTCAAGTCCCCATCGCCCCCCACCGGAAGGATGGTGCCTGGCCTCCGGCAGGGTTCCCGGAAATGGCCGACGCGGATCTTCCCATTTCCTGCTATAGATACTTGAAGCCAAGGGAAGGACACAACAGCTCTCCGCCAGAGGAGACCTGTGAACCCTCTGCTTTCCCCTCGTTTAAGGAACCGGGGAGCCCCCACGGGAAACCCCGTAACCAAGCTCCCCGTCTCCAAAGTGGGTGAAGTCGATGATTGCTCATTTTGCAAGGACCCTGCCCTCAGCCACGGCACTTTTCCACCTATCGGTGCACGTGTGTGTGCACATGCGAGTGTAAGCACGTGTGCGCATGTGTGCACGAACCCGTGAATGTGTGTGTGCATCATGTGTGTGTGAGCCTGTGAATGTGTGTGTGTGTGTAAGCATGTGTGTGCATGAGCCTGTGAATGTGTGTGCGTGTGAGCGTAAGCATGTGTGTGCACGAACCTGTGAATGTGTGTGCATGTGAGTGGAAGCATGTATGTGCGTGCGTGCATGTGAGTGTAAGCATGTGTGTGCATGAGCCTGTGAATGTGTGTGTGCATGTAAGCACGTGTGTGCATGTGTGCACGAGCCTGTGAATGTGTGTGCATGTGAGTGTAAGCACGTGTGTGCATCATGTGTGTGCACGAACCTGTGAACGTGTGTGCGTGTGAGTGTAAGCACGTGTGTGCATGTGTGCACAAGCTGGCGTGAGTGCTAATGAACAGACTTTTCCAGCCTGTCCGTCTGCTTTCTGTTTTTGAGATTTTCCATGTTGACTTACGTGCGTCTAGCTCATTCTTATCTCCGCCGTCAGTTTCAATTTGAATACAAGTCACGGTGTATCTGTCCTTTCCCCCACTGAGGACACCCAGGTCGTGCCCGCTGTGTTGCGAGCAGGGTTGTGACGACTGTCTCTGGGCACACGGGCTGCTCCTTCTTAGGGTGTGGGGAGCTGCCGGCCCCGAGCCCCCACCCACTAACGCCTGTTTGAATAAAAGGAACGGAAATGAGAATGGCAGAAACGCACCGGCTCCGGTGCGTCGATACCGAGAAGGGGAGAGCGCTGAACGCACGAGGCCCTGTCATGCGGCCCGGCTGGCGAGGGGCCTGGCGGGAGGCCGCAGGTCCCACCCCGTCGTGTGGCCCAGAGCCTTCCGTTCCGCGTGGCTCCCCCCGCACCGCCTTCCCGCAGAGGCCCCTCCGGCCCGGTGCACTCCACGGGGCTGGTCCGCTGGGCTCTCAGCCACGGGCAGGGAGCACATGTGACCCCGCCCCCCGCCGGCCTGGCACGCGGGGGCGTCAGCAGAAACAGGTAGAGACGCAGAACCCCTCATCCACCAGAAAAGCAGCAACACAAGAGAGACCCAGCGAGAGGCGCCCGTGGAGTTTACGGTGCGGCTTTGACAGCGTCTGGGTGCCACGCTCAAGCCCCATTCGGTGTCCGCCTGACAAGCTCGGTCAGGGGGCCAGCTTCCCCAAACTTCACTGGACCCCAGGCCATGTTTCTTCCTAGAAGCTGAGACCTGCATCGGACCTGCATCGGCCCTCTGCCTCTACCCCCTCCCCAAGCATGTGCACACTCTCTCTCTGTCTCTCTCTCTCCTCCTCTAAAAAAAAAGTATTTATGTTGCATAGAAGGCTCTGGGCTTTTTTCCCCCAGTTTGTGAGTATTAAATATTCACTCATTCATTCCATAGGCATCGTGCTGATCTCAGGAACCATGGTGAATAGAACAGGGTTCTCGGCCAACCGCACGCAAGCTGGGCGTTTCATTCTCAAGGCAAAAAATATCTGTTGACCATCTGGGTGCCGATTTATGTTCTAAAACTAGAGCTGAATATAAAATACAAGTGAAAAGTCATGGATCCTGCCCTCAAATAGCTTGTAATCTAGTGGAAGAAATAGAATAAGTACAATTTGAAACTAGGTCGACAGTGTAAGGTGAATTAGTATACACGTGGAATAAACAAGAATTTGTTTTCAGAAGGGGGCCCATGGCGGCGGGGGCTTCCTTACGTGCTGTTGTGAGTTAACTTGTGCCCCCAGAGGGACGGGCTGAAGCCCCAGCCCCAGCACCTCGGAATGTGCCCTTCCTTGGAGACAGGAGGCTCCAGATGTCACTGAGATGAGCTCACACCGGAGTGGGGTGGGCCCTTGACCCTGCGGACCTGCGTCCTTACCAGGACGAGGACAACACCACGTCGGGAAGAGACTCGGACGGCTGATGTGTCTCAGACCCAGGACAGCATGGTCGATGCCACTCAGAAGCTGGAAAGGCAGGAAGGCGCCTCGCCAGGGCCTCACAGGGCGGCCGCCCGCTGCCAACACCTTGATTTCAGACGTCCCGCCTCCGGAGTGAAAGGACGCGTTTCTGTTCTTTGTGGGCCTTCGTCACGGCAGCCCCTGGAGGCGGCCCCACGTCGCTGCCCGTTGGAAGAGGCGGGGACAGGGCGGGAATCCGTGCTTAGAAACCACCAGGACCCGGCCAGCCGGTGAGGAGGCCCGTCCCAGAGCCCGGGGCTGGTTCGGGGAGGTGGCGGACATGGGGTTCCGGAGGCCGGCCGGCCCTGCTCCACGAAGCCCCGTGGCTGCGGGATCAGAAACACGTGGGCTGCAGGGACCTGCAGGGTCGGGGACAGCGTGCAACGGCGGGACGTGTGTCCCTGCCAGACTTAGTTGTCAGCACCCGGACGCCCAGGGCCGGGGAGCCGCAAGGCACACCCCCAGCTTCCTGGAAGCGGGCTCTGGGGGGAGGCCCAGGGCCCCGTGCTCCTGCGCCCCCGAGGAAGCCCGCCCGCGCCCCCGAGGAAGAAGAGGTACGTGTCCCCCTCTGCCCACAGCTGCCTCGAAGGAGCCACGCTCGTTTATCCTCCTCTGATTTTTAATTAACTTTAGGCTGATCCAGCCGTGCCTCTCCCGGACTCCAATTGTGACAGCTATTGACTGAATTGCCCGGTCAGTTCCATGAAAAACTAAAACTGAAAATGAGTCCAACCGGCCGGTTGCTGATTGAATCGATCAGCCAGTGCAGCCATATGATTTCTCAAGCTGCCTGGCTTCGACGGCCACGAGTGCAGTCAACTTGTATTTTATCTGACGCATGTGTATTTATATAAATGTGAGAAACCGTGTGCTCGGCCCACAGAGTAAGTGTCTACTTCCTGCCACCTAATTATCTCGACGCGATTAGCGAGTGAGATATTACAGCTGAAGATTAGATATTAAAAGGCATCATTACAGCACAGAAATGAGATTTGTGTAAAGTGATATCTAACTCCAAACCAGAAATGCACTCACAGAGCACACGATTAGGTATCGAGAGGCCCAGCTTGCAAACATCTGTATCGAGAACAAAGATAAAAATTCATTACTGTGTCCCAAAAAAATATGAACCCTGCCATTAAAAAAACTGTGATGTTGTGGCTCTTCAGGAAGTAAGTGTTTGATGATGAATCTGATGTGGGGGACTACGTTCAGCCCGACTCCATACAACCTGACTGTATACAACCCAACTGTGCACATCCCGACCGTGCACATCCCAGCCGTGCACATAGCTGTACGCAGCTATGTGATGCTGTCCTACCACACGTGCCAAGCACATGCTGAGCCTGCGCGGGTAGTCCTTACTCACAGGGAGAGCGAGGGGGCAGGTACCACGACCTGAGGAACCCTCGGGGAAGAGCGGCTGTCCATCCTACAGACCACCACCCAAAACTAAGGCTTCGGCGCGGCCTCGTTTGGATCGCGGTGAGACAGAGACCCCTCCGAGCTGGGACGCTTCTCCAGTAGATGGCTCCCAACCCCGAGCCAACAAAAACTACTTTGCAATGTGCCCTCCCTACCAAAGCCTTTGTTCAGGAGGAAACGCCGACGGAGTCCAGAGGATCAGTGGCCTGTCTCTTACGGTGAGGGGGGGGTCATCATGTTGACCACGGGGCACTAATGGGCTAGGACAGGTAGGGGCAGAGTGGCCGAGGGCCCACGCGTTGGGGCAAGCTCCCCCGAAGCAGAGCAGGTGGCAGGGGGCTCTGAGGAGGCTGAACTACACGCCTACGGGGAGGGGAGCGGGGAGGGGCAGGGAAGGATGGGGAGGGCCGGGGAGGGGACGGATGCCGCCACAGTCCAGTCCCGTTTTCTCTCCTCCCACCCATCGTGTGTGCAAACCAGTGACTGTGAGGCTCGGTGTGGCATGGACTCAGGGTGGCCTCCCCGCGGCGGGAAGAGCAAGGAGACGCTGACCTCAGCTTGTTGCCCCCGCGGTGGCCAACGTCCGGGTGTGGGCTTCCCCAGCGCTCCCACCACCGGGGACCGACCGGCCCGCCTTGCCTTCTCCGAAGACGGGCCATTTCGATAGTCGTCCAGACCACCTCCCTGTGTCAGCAAACACTCGGAGACGTGTAGAAGGTAGACGAAAAATCTGCAGGAATGAATTCTCAAACAGATGATGAGCTGTGGAGGTTGCCAGATGGTTGTCTGACTACACAGGCGTTCCAGACCTTCCTCGATGTATAAAGTCAGCTTCAGTCTCGGATTCCACGTCACGTCTGCTCCAAAGGAAAGATGTAAAGGACCAGACATACTCGAGAGTGAGTGACTTCTCCCGTAACGGCAGCACTCTGTGGGCAAAGTGAGTGTCTTCGAGGCGGAGTAATCACGGATGAAGTGATTGCTGCCCCTGAAAAAGCGCTAGGGAAGGTTCTGGCTGAAGTTACAGAATGAGCAGCACACGCGAAATCCATCTGGTCCGTTGTTGTACAGACCATCCTGTACAAATTACTGTGGCCAAAAGTTGACTTTATACATTTAATATATTGTAACTTTTGTAGACTATAAATGAGACTCTTAAACTATTGAATAACCTTTACAATACGTTTGATAACCAAATAGGAAGAAAACAGACAGCTGTGTCCACACAGAGGTGTGCCGGGTGTCCGTGGCAAATATTTACCAGTTGAAGAGCCACGTGGCCTGGGGTCCGGGGGTGCCGGCCCGTGGGTGGCGTGAGTGTCGTGAACATTCCCTGTGGTAGCGTAAGTACTTCCCTCACCGCGTGAGGCAGTTACGGCCACCGGTGTGTGCCCCGTCCCGAAGTTTCCGTAGTTACATTTCTAAACAACTGGGGATTTTCTGGCTCAGCATCTTCCCAAACGATGTGCTCAGTGCACTTACTCTGTGTTAAAACTACCGTGAAAATGTAAGAAATTCCAATGCTTTTGAAACACAGTGGACATCAGGCAAGGAGAAAGAGCTTTGTGGGGCTGGTGGCTCGGACGTGGAAGTGAACGCCGTGGCTCGGCACGCACAGCTGACTTCTCCCACTTGGTCCGCGTGCCCTCGCCAACGGCCCCGCGGCCACCGGAGCCTCCGACCAGGGCGTCGGGGTGATGCGGTCTCAGGATCAGACCTTCCGGCATCTGAAGCACCAACTATAAAGACAGCCTCGGCAAGAAGAATGAGTCACGGGCAACCATAGGACTGTCGCAGAAATGGTTGTTAAGTGCTCGCTCGTTAGAGCAAAATGACGTGTGTGCCTTACAAACTGACATTCCTAACCGATGCTCGTTTCATCTGGCTCGCTTGTACGAGTTGTTTCCTAGCTGTGCTGCAACATGTATGGTGCGCACAGGAGCGGACAGATGCACAGTCGATGAATCAATGGATATTGGCCTGTGCTCAAAAATCACAGGTAGGAAGCATTTTAAAACAGAGCCGGACAGATGACTTATAGTGACTGCAGGGGTGGGATTTTTTTTCGTGTTCATCTTCGTGTCTCTGCCGTTTCTCAAAAAGTGCGGTCCTATTTATTTCCGATGCTCTGAGCCAGACTGCTGCGGGAGGCAGAGGCAAGCCCCCACCTTCCGGCCACTCCGTCCGCGGTCTCGGGCCCCAGAGGCGTGGCTTCCCCTCGGCTCAGCATTTGTAGCCATGTCCTGGCCTCGCCGGGAGCCAGGCTGGGACCCTGCAGACCCTGCCGGAGAATTCTTTGTACCAAGTGCCACCCACCGCCCTCATTCCTCTGGGGGTGCTGGACCAGTGGCCGCTGTGGCCCCACGTCCCCTCCAGCCTCACAGCAGACCCAGGAGGCAGCACCACACACTCAGGGATTTCCTGCTCCGACAGATGCCCTCACGGCTGCCGTGTCCGGTGTGGCAGTGGCTGAACTTCTGCGCCTGCCATTAGGTGGTCCGGGGACCCACGTGGCCGGGGTGTCTGTGTCTGTAGCTCGGGACGGGATCAGGGACCACGCACAAAGCACACGCAGGGCCGCCTCCCTCAACGGCGTTCGGATCCTGCCCAAACTCAGGGCCCGGGCCGCACAGCGTGAAGCGGGCTGCACGCCCGTCCTCTCCTGCCCTCAGCCCCGCCACTCCTGCTGACTCCGCAGGACGCCCGCCTCTCCTGATGCGCACGGACCCCTGGACAGTCAGCGTGCACTGAGACCGTCCCAGTAGCGGCCTCACCCTCCACAACCCGCTGCAGGACTCGGCGCCTCTCCTGGCCTGTTCCCCCACGTCCGCGTCTCTGCTTCCCCAGCAGAGCGTCCGCCCCGTTCCGCAGCCCCTGGCGGACAGGAACACGGCAGACTCCCGACGTGTAGGAGCGGGTGGTGTCGCGTGGCCGTCGGGAGAGGCGGAGCTCAGGCGTGGCCCCCGCAGGGGCCCGCGGACCGTGGTGAGCCCAGGGGCCGTGACCCCCACGGCAGGCCAGCCGACACCCCGGCGGCTCAGCGGAGACCTGGGCATGCCTGCACCCCGCGTCCCTCGGGCTCCCTTCCCACCCAGAGACAAGCCCTGTTACCTCTTCGTCCTTCCAAAGCCCGCGAGCTGGGCATCGGTGCCTCCAGTGTCTAAGGTGGCCGCTGGGTTTAAAGACGCTAACGTTCTTACTTGTGCACAATCGGGAAATCGGTCCCGTCGCTCTGTGTCTTTATTCCTGGGCTGAGCTGGCCTCCTGGGCCCCCATACGGGCTAAACAGACATGAGTGTGTAGATGGCAGAGCTGGAGAAACACGACTGGGGCAGGGACGCCTCCCGCAGCTCGAACCCCGGCCCCCCGACCTGAGCCCGCGCCCTCCCGGCCCCTGGACACTGCTGGGGGTTGACGCCAGACTCAGACGCGGTCCCAGTGATCAGCGAGCAGCATCGGGTGTGGGCTCCAGCGGGGGAGACAGGGAGGAAAGACGTCACGTAGGAGCTTCTGCGGCTGTTGCAAGCATCACTAATGGGGTGTCTTAAACAGCAGATATTTATCCGCTCACGTCCTGGAGGCTAGAAGTCTGGACCGAGTTGTCACAGGGATGGTTCCTCCCGAGGCTGTCTCCCTGGGGTGTGGATGCTGTCTTCTCCCTGTGTTTTCACGTGGCTGTCCCTCTGTGCAGGGCTGTGTCCTCACCTCCTCTTACCAGGACACCAACCATATGGCATTGGGACCACCTTTGTGAACTCACTTTAACCTGACTACCTCTGAAGAAACCCCACGTCCAAATAAGGTCACGCTCTGAGGTCCTAGGGGTTGGGGCTCCCGCATAGCTGGGGACACGGTTGGGCCCCTGCCATGTGGGAGGCAGGTGTTGCTATGGATGGGACAGAAGCTGTGATGTGAGACGGTTCCCGGTTCCCACGCAGGGCTCCCGCCCCGTCTGATGGTCCAGGCCCTTTCCTGGCAGAGAATCGCCTGAGGGGACAAAAGGCCACCTCCACCCAGTCAGGGGTGTGGATTTCCAGGATTTCCCACTTCGGCCTTTAAACAAAGGTCAAACACAGAGAAAATTGTGAATTGAGGTGTTAGGGGCTAGAGAGGAGGCCAAACAAAGCAAGTTCCCCTTCCAGGCTTCCAGCCCAGCCCCCCCATACCAGCCGGCTGCCTCTCTCCAGAGCGGGGTCCAGCCCAGCCCCCCATACCAGCCGGCTGCCTCTCTCCAGAGCGGGGTCCTCAGCAGGCGGCCTCTTCCAGGACCGTGGCAGTCAGGGGGCGTCCGAGGCCTCCCGTCAGCCTCTCACGCGGGGATCGTCCTGGAGAAGAGAGCTGTGTTCCTCTGGTACTGCACCCAGCACTGGGCTGACGGCCACACTGATCGAGTGTGGGGTCCCGCCCTCCACAAACGCAGCCCCCTCAGACTCGCGGGAGAGCCCAGCCCCGCTCCCGGCGGCTAATCGAGGTGAGTCTGATGGTTTGGGGGGCAGCCCCTGGGTGCTTGCGGGGGACTAGCACCCCCACTCTCTGCCTCACGCCTTCCCGGGGGGTCCTGAGGAGGAAGCTGGCCACCACCCTCGTCCTTGTCCTCCCAGTGAGAGAAACACCTGCATTCCAAGTAAACACTTTTCCCGGTGAAAAGAAAAGGCGGCCACGGGAAGAGTCCCCCCCGCAAACCGAGTGATCAGCATAAACTACCCTGAACCTCACAGTGTCAGTGGCTTGCTGTTGGCGGCTCCTCTGTCGTTAAACGTCACCAGTGATCATCGAGGAAGCAGGAGAAGAAATCTGAACCACCCTGTTTGAACCCCCTAACCCCTCCTGGGTAGGATATTTTTTAAGATAAAGTTACTTAAGCATTTAATTTAAAAGCAATCAATTGGGGGGCGCCTGGGTGGCTCAGCCGGTTGAGCGTCCCACTTCAGCTCAGGTCACGATCTCGCGGTCCGTGAGTTCGAGCCCCGCGTTGGGCTCTGTGCTGACAGCTCGGAGCCTGGAACCTGCTTCGGATTCTGTGTCTCCTTCTCTCTGCCCCTCCTCTGTTCGTGCTCTGTCTCTCTCTGTCTGTCTCCCTCTCAATAATAAATAAACATTAAGAAAATAAAAATAAACAAAAGTAATCACATGAAGGGGAAAGGAGGCTTGGTTTGGAAATCACAAAGCTAGGATTTCTGGAGCTCTGTCTGTGCCCAGCCGTCTGGGGTTCCAGGGTCATGGCTGCTTCATACCTGTTGCCATCTTGTTTCAACTGAGATTTAACTTTTTAAAAATATGTTGGTGCTTTGGGGTGAAAGCTTAAATAACCGGGCAAAGAATTTGCTAACATTTGAGAATTGTTGTACAAAATAATTACCATATAAACACGGCTTTTCTCAGTTCCGTTTGCTGTGACCCTGAGATACTTTTGGCCTATTTTGAGGATCTAGACCCAGAGATGGGCATGACCCTGAGCAAAGTTGACTCTAAAATCTGATAACTTTCGGGTATAGTTTTCAGCACAGAGGGTTTTCTTTGTTTACCAAGCAGTGACGCCTCACACTCAAAATAGACTTCTGATAACGAGGGTATCTGCCAGGCTCCAGGGAAGTGCGTGTTGTCCAGAGCGAGGCAGGCATGCGTCCCAGCAGCACAAAAAGAAAATATTGTGTTCAGTTATAAATACAGGAGCATGGAGGTTTTGTGCCAAAGGAAAGAAAGTCTGCAGCACGGGTATCTTGCTTTTTGTGCGTGAGATCCCGCCGCCTCAGGATGCTGGCGAGACACGGGCTCTCCTGAGAGGCTCTCTGCGTCCACACAGCCTGCTTGCTTCCCGGGGACCCTCTGCGTCCACACAGCCTGCTTGCTTCCTGGGTTCTGTTCGGTGCCAGCCACAGCGGAAGAAAGCGGAGCCCGAAGGCGCCTCGTCGCAAGCCCCTCCGTGGTGTCGGCCCCGATGCCGACGGCAGAGCGGCCACAGAGGTGCCACGTCGTGGGCGTGGGCCACCCTTCCGGTGGGACCTAACTCGTGGCTTGCGACCCAGACTAGGTTTATCTTCCCGGATCTGTGACCGGGGATGGAACGAGGGCTCGAGGCTGAGGGGCGCCCCTAAGGTGGGCTCTCGGGGCCTTTCTGTCAGTACAGGTTTTTCTTCATGAGCGGTATTTGTGTGAATTTTCAGATACGTGTGATGATTATTTTAGGAAGTTAAGGGATAACTTTGATTCGCAGCCGATGCTCTTTGTATTATATAAGTAATGCACGTGCTTATGAAGCAGCAGCGACCACCCCATGAAGGGGGGACCCAAAATGGCCTCATTAAGACGATGATGAAAAGACTCTTTTAGAGCCCTTTCCAGGGGCAGGTAATTGCCAGCGACGTTCATTAGGCAGAAGGGAAGGGAGAGGGCTGGGACGCGTGGGGGTGCCGGGGGGGGGGGGGGGGGGGGGGGGGGGTCTGCCGGCAGTCCTGGCCCTCGGCCGTCGCCGGCCCCGCGAGAACTCACCGTGCTGGGGGCAGACCACGAGGACTGCTGAGCTGCAAAGCCGTGATTTGCAAAAGCACGTTCAGAGGCTATCGGCCGCTTTCCCGAGAGAGAAGTGCGGTGTGCCACCCGCGGGTGCCGCGTGGCCGGTACGGTGTGAGCGTGCCCGCCGATTTGCTCTCTACCCTTGAAGGCTCCGCCGAGCCCCGGGCTGGGCCTGCCCCCCCCAGCCCCCCAGACGCCTGCCAGCCCGTGGCGTCCAGGCCGTGTGGTCTCTCGGGAAGTTGGAGGGCCAGGGTTTCTCGCGGCCCCCGCAGCGGACGCCTATGGAAGGAAAGTGATGAAGTCCGTCCGTGGTCTGGGTAGGGGCGTTCCGGACGCGGCGTGGCGACGGCTTCCTGTGGAGCGTGGGCGAGGACACCCAGCGTGCCGCTCGCCAGCCACACTCCTGTGCAGCGACAGGACCCTTAGCCGGATGAGAAATTCTCAGGGTGGCTTTGTCGGATCCCCCTCGGCTTTTCTGAAAACTCCTGGAAATACCACCTGCGGCTCCCGCTCTTTGGGTGGAGGGAGATGGTCCGTCTTTATTATGAATGTTCCCTCCCCCCCTTAAACACATGTCACATGTGATCTGGTCATTTATTTAACACGGGAGCATCCGAACAGAAGGCGCTGTGAACCAAAACAAGGGAAGTTCTCCCGTCTTGACGCAGGAAGAGTCCAGTCCGAGGTGCAGGGGAGCATGCCCACATGGCCCCCGTCCATGCCCCCCACTCCTCCCTGGCGACAGAACCCTGATCTGGGCTCCACGCACAACTACAGGAACACGAGGGTCTGCGGGCGCTCCCGTCTAGGTGGGCGACTGGTTCACTGCAGGCCACGCTCGCCCGTCGCTCCCCTTTGCCGCCCGGACCTCCGGAGGCCATCTGAGAGGCCGGGGGCTGGAGGCCCGAAGCCAGGAGTGTGGCAGAGCGGGAGAGGGAGAACGGGCCAGCATCGTTCGCGCTTTCCTGCTTCTGCAGCTGAGTTCGCCTGTAACGATGTTCCCTGCTTCTCTCCGCCAGATCCCAGCGCCCCCGGGCTGGCCGTCCTCATGGTCGAGCCGGATTCCAAAGGCAGGGAAGCCGTTTGGCACAGCTGGGGTGGGGGCCTGGCCTTCTGGAGGACTCAGCTTCGTGCCCTCGAGCAGAGTTGTAATCTCCCCGGACCTCCGAGTGGCGCCGGCTCTAACACGTAGGAGGACACGCCCCGACCCCACCCACACCCCCGTGGGAATGAGGTTCTGCCTCGCTGCGAGGTCCCGGAGACCACTGTCCGTCCAGGGACACGACGCCCGGCATTACGGAGCAGACTTGTGGAAACCAGCCCCACTAGAGGCTGGCCCATCCACCGACGTGACCCCGAAGAGCCGGGTCAGAGCTGGGGTCGGGGTCAGAGTCCCAAGAGGGCCGTCTGTGGACGCCCAGCCAGGTGGCAAGAGCCCAGCCAAGGAGAGGCGTGGACGGCACCCCGGGACCACACAGATCCGGGCGACGGGAGTGTGAGAACCCCGCGGCAGGAGCCGTTGGGGGAGGGAGGCGGGACTCGAGCGCCCGAAGGCCTGCGGTGGACTTTGCCGCCCGTCGCGTGGGGCCGCCACGCCCAGCGCACACCGGGCTGTGGCACAGGTGCAGCCAGGTCACCGGAGCACCTGGTGGACACCCCACAAGCATGTCCCGCGGCTGCGTGGCCACGAGGTGGCGACGGGCAGAGGGCCGGCTCCGGAAGGTGAGGACTTGCCTCCCTGTTATGGCCCCAGGGCTGTGGGAAAGCCCACCCTGTCCAGGGGTCCCCCAGGGAATCTCGGGGCGTTCCCCAATTGCTGATTAAGACACCGGCGCCTCTCGGCCATCCCTTCCTGGTAGGCTCCCAGCGTTTCGTGCACGGCCTCCAGCCAGGTGTCCCTGAAGGACGGACGGACTCTTCTCAGGGGACTCGAATTAAGAGGGTCTGGGTTTCTCTTCCTCCGTTTCCCAGATCACGGACTTCAGGAGTGCTCTCGTCCTGGCTGCCGCCGGCCTCCTCTGCCACACACACAGCTCCCCCTTCTGAGTGTCTCTGTCTTGTCGCTGAAGGACAAGGGGACAGTGGCCCTCGTTCTCACAGGCCCCTGACGTGTGATGCGTGCCTGCCCCCCCATCCCCCGTGCTGTTTGCCGGGTAATCTAAGTACATTTCGTCCGCCTTCCCCTCTCGTCTCCTCGGTGGAGACGGTGTTCAGGTATTTTCCTGAATTTCCTCCGAAACATTTCCAGTTCTGTTTTCATATTCAGGCTTTAATCTGCCTGGGATGAATTTTCAAGTATCGTGGGAAATTGGGGTCCAGTCTGATGTTGTGTACGGACCTGTATTGAGTGGTCCTTCCTCTTCCTGCTGGCCCACGGGCCCACCACTGCCCTCCACGAGTTTCCACGGACACGGGGCCTCATCTGCGGTCTCCCTCTGTCTCTCGGGCAATGAGCCCCTCCCCTCGAGGCCCCTGCAGGGTCAGGACGGCACACCCTTGCGGCCCTTGTCCCTGCTTCTCATCCGTCCGTCTGTCTCAGAGGACACACCATTGGGTGGACCAGAAAGCCAAGCGCCCAGGCCCCCACAGGACCAGCAGCCGGACTGCTGCGAGAACCCACGAAGATGCGGTCCTTAACGGCACCCGGAAACATGCCCCCTCTTTGGTCCTGGGGTCTCAGGGTAACCAGAGCACCGTGGAGGTGTGCGTGGGTCCAGCCCTGCAGAGCAGTTAACTCAGATCCACCACCGGAGCTCAGGGCCGGGAAGCGGTTGATGGTGCGTGGTCGGGAGCGTGGACCAAGCCACAGAGTGAAGAGCCCTCCTGTGACTGGTGATAAAATAGTAATGTTTTATTCAGTGCAAACAGTGTACCTTTCTCATCTGGCTACGTTCACGGTGTGGAAACAATTCCCTTTCTTAGGAATTGCTTTGGGGTCCCACGTCCCCGGCGGCCTGACTCATGCCTGCCCTCGAAGCACCCCAGGTGGGTCCAGGCCTTGGCCCGAAGCCCGCAGCCCTCCCGAGGCTTTGGGCTCAAACGCGGGCTCTTCTCCCTGTGCCTCTGCTCTGGGGCGGGGGCTTCGGCCGGGACCACCGGGCAAGTGAGGGAGCAGCTGGCGTCGGGGGACCCGGGGCTTCTGCCAAGAGCCCGTGTGGCTGCCCAGCCCTCAGCCCCGCTGTCTACCCTGCAGACCTCACCGCAGCATCTCCCGCACGCGGGGGGCCCAGAGCCTCTCCTGGGCCACTTCCCGGTCCGTGGACGGCTCACGGTGCCGCCAGACGGGAAGATGTGGTAACGGCGTCAGGTCAGAAGGGTCCTGATGCAGGGGACCCATTACGAGGGTCGTCTGGGAAGAATGCTGCGAGCCCCCAACCCCTGGGTCTCAGCACGTGACCGTCCTATGCATTACACCTCAGCCACGGCCAGTCACACCCAAGCAGATGCTTCTTTTCAAACTGTGTGTACGAAACAAAGAACTGTACTTGTTAGCTTGTTGTGTGTGCAGCACTTGGGGGAAAAACCCCAAAAGGTGTGCATGTGTGTTAACGCACATCCGTCCGTCTTCCCCGACACCCGTGCTCAGCGAGCAGCACCAGACCCCCCTGGAGAATGTCCACACCCAGGGGCCGGGGGAGGTGGACGCTGAGCGAGGTCGGGCCCTCCGCTCGCCAGAGGGGGGGCCGCTCTGCCTTGTCCGCGTTCCAGGTGCAGGACGGTGGGGGCGCAGAGCAAGGAAGCAGTGTGCTCACGAGTTGAAAACCAGCCTATAAAACCCACGCGACAGCCCCCTCGGGACGATTAATTCATTAATGCTCCAAACCACCACTGCACTGTTTTCTTGTAATTATACACACCTCGTACGCTTGCTTTTGAAGACATTAATTGCATGATTAGTTTTATGATTTCTTCTGATTACCAATTAAGTTACCTTTTTTTGTATTTCATACAAGCCATTAGGGTTTATAGTGCAGCTTTTTAATTTCTCACCTAGCAGGGGTTCTCACACATTGGAAGGCTACATTATCCACTCAATAAACAGAGAGGGTTTAATTTTCTGTGTGAGGTATTGGCGTGGACCCGCGAAGGTGATGTTGCAGATACTACGCTATCAAGAGTGACATTTAATTTTACAGGGAAAATGCTTGTTTTTCACCGGCGCGACGATGTTCACAGAGAGTGGTTTTAGAGAAGAGTGCCAGCCAGACGCACCGGTCCGGGTCTGCCGGCTCGGACGGTCTGGTCACACCCCTTCCCTGAAAAAGATGTTGGCACTCACCCTGCCCTTAATTTCCTCACGTGCTGCCTCTTCCCAAAGAGGATGTGAAGCCGCAGGTGCCTTTGCCCCCCTCCACGCGTGCCCGCTGCACCTGCAGACAGGAGGGAGGCTCCGCACACGGCTGACGACGGGGCGAGACTTGGCGGGGCCCCGTTCGCTGCGCGGCTGTGAGCTGGGGTCGGAGCTGAAACGTCCAGGCTCCTGCAGCTGCTCGCACAACGGCTTTCGAGCCCTGCTGCACCTCCACGCTCCGAAATCTCTCCTCTTCCCCAGGAAAAATAAGGGCAAATAGATCTGTAATCAACAGACGGTCAGGTGGACAAGTCGCCTGATTGGATTGCACAGAAATGACTCCATAAACTGAGAATGTGCGGGAGGAGGTGTAGTTTAATCGTGTGATTTAGCAGCATCGATTCCCAGCTCCGCGCACAAAGGGGCCGGTGAGTAATGCCGTTTATAATACTGTGTACGGGCCAGAGCCCCTCACGTTGATTTCAAATGTCTGTGTGGTTCCAGCGCTCTGACAGCCAGGCCGCCCCGAAGGGGTGGCCGCCGGGAGGTCTAAGATACTTTTAATTGGATGTGGCTATAGAAAGAGAAAGTTCCAATTTTGATGTTGATCCTTAAAGTATTAGCCTGACAAAGCGTTGCATTGAAGAAGGGGGTGGGGGAGGGAACCGTCCACTGGCGCCCTAAGCGGCCTCGGGGACCCTGCAGCCTGAGCCTGAGCCGGGCAGAGAGACGCCCGGCTGAACGTGTGCCCGCGACAACCGGGGAGAGTGGCCCGGCGCCCTACAACCTGCCAATTTTTTCATAAATTGTGGGGAAGATCGTAGGGTTTCTTGAGTATCCTTCATTAACTCCCGCTCCCCTGTTTAACCACACTTCCTTTCCCTTGTTAAAGCCTGCTTCATTTATTGTCCCACACGCTCCTGAATAATGTATGAGCAGGGCACTGTCAGTCCAGGGAACACAAAGGTCCCTGAGCTGGGGGCCCGGGGAGCCCCTTCCCCTGCGGCCTCGGTGGCCGTTACGGTTCATAATGGGCAGTTTCCCCGATATGTGTGTGTGTTTAAAGGCTGCTTTAGGGTTTCTTTAGGAGAGATTTGTCATGTGGGTGGGGGAGACCTTCACATGAGTTTCATTTAAAACCCAAATACAAGATTATAAGTTAAAAAGGCTGTCAGGAAAGAGAGGACAGCCCTGTGACGTGGCCTTGACGTGTCCCCGGGCCGGCGGTGTGTGTGTGAGGACAGTGTCCTCCACCTGGCACTTTCCGCTGGTCACCCCCCAGCCAGTTGCAATGAGCAGAGGGGACAACGTGGCGGGCAATTTGGGGCCCCGTCACCTACTCCAGAAAGTACCTGAATGAGCCTGAAAGTTCCTGTCCTGCTTGTCCAGCCAGCGTCCTGTGCGTTCGTGGTGACAGGGCCATTTTTTGCAAGAGGCTGTCTGTCGCTAACCCTTCAGCAGCCCTCGGTCAGCCCCGGTCCGGCCTGTGCCGTGTGGGGGAGTGAAGGGGCCCTGGGGTGAGCGGGGCTGAACAGACATGGACGGGGCAGCAGCTCCCCCCGGAAGCCCAGACCAGGTCTGGCTGTGCCCACCGCTCGGCCAACATCCACCCCGGCTGCCTCCCGTCTTCCCCAAGGGACTGAGGAGGGCCAACCACAAGCCCTCACCGCATCAGGAGAGGGGACAGATTCCGATTTGGGGGAGGGGGCTGAGACCGGGCTCCTCCCAGGGCCACACCCCTGCCCTGTGCCCTCCCAGCGGCCAGCACTCCTTTGCTGACCCCGGGACTGGCGGTGGGGGTTCGGAGAGGAGTAGCGGCCTTGGGCATCACGCTTGTCTAGAACAGTGTCACCTCTTTAGCTGGAACAGCCCTCGCGCTCGGACCCCGCCCTCTGAGGACCTGGGGACTGTCCCTCCTTGCCACCCTGCTGGACGTATTTACAGACACCCGCGGTTGTCTGAACTAAAGTGAGTCTGTGATAAAGGTGTGCCGTCTGCACCCAGAACCCGTCAGCACACGCACACACGTGCACACGCACTCGTCCACATACTCCCGCGGCCACACACAAATTGAATAATCGGAGAACAATTAGGTGCTAATCTGCCTGTGCTGCATATGAGTTATTGGCTTCTAGAGAGGGTGTAACCAGAAAAGCCTGGGGTGGCCAGAGGCAACTCCACGAAGACATGAGAATTTCCGTGGCTGCCAGAAAGATGAGAGGGGCGTGAGCAGACACAGTGGCGGAGGAGGCGTGTTTCAGGGACAAGATCTATCCATTCGCCGGGCAGACTCGCAAGGAGGTGCTCGCAGACTCTGTGTCAGGCGGGGGGGTACGAGGCGTGCGGGTCCCAGCCCCTGTGTCAGAAGGTCCCAGGGTCGCGTCCCCGTGGCGATGCGGGAGCGCACGCGTATGCATAGGACAGCATGCCGCCAGGTCACGGAAGGGCCGTCCGTGCTGGGTCTTGTGGCTGCTGTGAGTTGCCTTCCGGGTCGGGCACTGAGGGCACAGACAAAAAGCAGGAAAGGCATAAGGCTTGGGGATGCGCCCGGGGACGGTGGGCGGTACCTGTGTGCCTGGCGAGTGTGTGTAAGGACGACCTGAGCGCCTTCCCTGAGCTGGGACCCTGGCCCCGTGCTCCCGTGGCCCCTGTGCACGCTCACCGCAGCCATCCCTCCCCCTTAGACTCTGCCTTCCCGGAGGGCACAGATGACCTCTTAGCCATCCTTCAACCCGGCCTGCGCGTGGCACACCCCACGTACAGCTTCACCTGGTGGGAGGGAGGAGGGAGGGGGGAGGATGAGGACACAGGGGGTGGACAGGCGGCTGGGCAGGCGGATGGACGGTTGAAGGGGTAACCACACAAACGTAGATGTGGGGACACAAGTGGAAAGTTTCTGGAGAGAGAAGAATGGGCCAGGCCGGCACAAGAGTCACAGCGTGGACCACAGGCGGACTTCTGCGTTTTCAGAGTCAGGAAATGCATATTTTCGGTAAAATACTCGTTTTGTTTTATTGAATACTCATGTAGAAGACTTAAAAAAAAAGCAGAATAATAAAATTTTTAAAGTGAAAACCACTATCATTCTGCCACCCCAGTTCACTCACTGCTTGGCATTTCTCTTAGAAATGTATGTGTGCTGTATTATACGTACATAAAAGTGTAACGTATTTATAAATGTACGTATAAGTACACGATCAGTTTCATCTCGCGTCTTCACTCAGCTCGTTTGGCGTTATCAACGCGTCTTCAAAACACTGTTCTTTGTACCTGATGCGTGTAACCCGGCTGCTGTTGTTGATATTCAGGGTGTTCGCAGAATTCCACTGTTACAAATCTTGCTGACTTGATACCCTTATACATAGATTTGACCCACGTGGCTTATTACTTAAGATCCGTTTCTAGAAATGTGACTACTGTGCTAGAAGGCTCAAGCTCTTTTAAGTCTCTGATTCTGAGTATCCAGTTGGGGGCGTGTCTGCCCCGACCACAGACCATGTCCGTCCTGACCACGGGCAGTGTCCGCCCCAACCACAGGCAGCATCCCCACTGACCACAGACCATGTCTGTCCTAACCGTGGGCAGTGTTCCAGCCCCAACCAGGGTCAGTGTGTGTCCTGACCACCGGCAGTGTCCCAGACCCAACCACGGGCAGTGTCCACCCCCAACCACACACACCTCCGCCCTGACCACACACGCCTGTGAGCACACCCTCAACAGCACCAGGGGCTAGCCCTTGGCCAAAGTTCCTGCCATTCTTCAAGGCAAATCGTGGCGTCTCATCATTGCTTGAATTTGTGGTTTTCATTTGGCATAAACTTACTTATTGTGCTCGATCACTTCTCGCCTACTTCCTGGAGCAATTGGTCCATGCATTTTTGTCGTCTGTTTTCCTCGCGGCAAACGTTCAGGCAGGCGCGTCTGCTTCCCAGCTCTCTAGTTTCACTGTTCGAAGTTGGGAACGTGAAGCTTTGGTTCGGATGCGTTTGTCATTTCCTTTCGGGTCTCACCAACCGCTCTCGTGTTTGGAAAGTCCTGGGTCACCCTTGAGCAGACAAATGGTAATTTTTCTGTCTCTCTTTCTAACGGTTCATGTTGCTCCACTCAATCTTTTAATCCATCGGGGTCGCTTGTGGTCGTCACTGTTCTATATGGTGAAATGAGGGACAAACGTGGGTCATTTGTTGAATACCCATCCTCTCCCCTTGATTAGCCGTGTGTCCTTCAGCCCTGTCGCTAATCTTGCCTGAAACAAGCTTCATGCTGGAGAGATCAGGCTGGGGTTTTTTTTAAATCCTTTCGATTGCCATACCCTCATTCTCTCAGCATTGAAATGCCTTCTTCGGGTGGGCGCTTACTGGAGTTTGCACCGACGGCTCTGGTCTCTTCCCCCCACACACCCGTATCCCCTAGGATGTGCCCACGCCCTGACGTGCGCCTCTGTGGTCTGCTCACAGCTGCTCATAGAATGTTTTGTCCTCTATCGTCCTCCATTGTTCATCGCCGCCTGACGTGTGTTCTGGCCGCCACTAGTCGTGTTTGGAAGTCCACTCACAGAGGCTCTGGATGCACAACCCCTTCCTGTTCTAGAACATTCTTTCAGAGCTCCCAAGTTGCTGGTGCTTCCCTTTGCTCTGGCCCATTTCCAAACAAAGATAAGTCTTCTGCCTGGGGACAGGCAGTGTGTCGCCCTGTGGCCTGTTGGTTTGCGAGCTGGTTCTTACCCCAGGGGGGCTGTGCCGGGGTGGGAGGGACAGCTGGATATTCACGGCTCCTGGGAAAGCCCCCACGTTCCAAAGTGTATGCTAATCCGCTTTGCTGAGGGGAAATTCACTCATGATAAAATTCACTGATCTGATGACTTTTGATAAGCACTCCTGCAGATCAGGGCCCCCCCCCCCCCAAGCCCTCCCCTTTTCTGGCTGCACCGTATCCTGGTCCACGGATGTTCCCCACGCCGTCGCTTTGCTTCCTGCGGGTCCCTGGCGGAGCCTCCTGCCCGGCTCTGAACCGCCCCGGGGCCGGAACGTGAGGACGGCCACGGGTGCGTGGAGAAGGCTCTGAGGGCAGGTGGGCCGAGCCCGCCTCCGCCGACCGCCGGGTTCCTTGAGGGGCTACTGCGGCTCGTGAACAGCCTTGGGTTGTGCACTGAGCAAGGACAACAGGGCGGGTGTGGGACACGCCTTCCTCCGCGGCGGGAGCAGACCCCCTTCACCCAGGGAGCGTGGCCCCGAGTCCCGTGGCCGGCTGTCCGCGCGCCTCGTCCTCGCCGGGCACCAGCCAGACGGCGGCGGCCACGAGAGATGTGCTGACACACGTTTGCCCCTTGGGCTTCGGCCTCGGCGCTGGGGGCCGCAGGCGCGTGCACCCCTGCTCCCGCGCGCCTCAGCCACAGAACGCTTGGGCTCGTGTCCTGCGTGGCTCCTTCCTCCGGTAGTGGTCTTCGTGCTCAGTACAGGCTCCGCCCGTCCCCTCCCCTGCTCTGGGACACGCCGCCCGGCGTGTCTTTCCCTCTGCCGTGCGGCTCCGACGACACCTGACTCCCAGTGCCCGGCGGCTGAGCTGTGCCCCCCTCTCCCTGCTGGTGGGTCAGGGGGGCACGGAGAGAGCTGATTGGTGGATGGATGGGGGGGGGAGCAGGGTCACAGAAAGATTTAAGGGACCTCGGCGGGCAGGCTGAGGAGTTGGAGGCTCAGTGCTGGCTCTGTGTCCCCTTACTGTCCCAGAGCACTCCTCAGGCACAGGGATGGCTTTGTGTGCTCAGTCCACCCACTTTTTGCCCCGATTTGACTCACAGGCTCATGTGCCTGCAGAGGGGCCAGTGACTTGTTGGTCCTAGAATGTCCATGCAATGAGAAATGCAAAACATTGATTTATATCTGGAGGAAACCCCAAGTATGTTCGTTAAATACACTCAGAGCTTAATCAGCTTGGACACTGAGCCCAAATTAGAGGATGTCATTAGCACTGCCCTCTGCTTATGTTCAGTGACGTTTGCAACGATCCTAGCGTCCCTGCCTCTTAGTGCCTTGGGTAACTGTCTCTTCTCGTTCCTCCTAAAGAATCTGGGAGGGGGGGGGCACCTGGGTGGCTCAGTGGGTTCAGTGCCGACTTCAGCTCAGGTCATGATCTCGAGGTCCGTGGGTTCCAGCCCCATCTCGGGTTCTGTGCTGATAGCTCGGAGCCTAGAGCCTGCTTTGGATTCTGTGTCTCCCTCTTTCTCTGTCCCTCCCCCACTCATGCTCTGTCTCTCTCTCTCTCTCAAAAATAAGTAAACATTTAAAAAAATTAAAGAAAAAAAAAATCCAGGCGTGATGAATCCTCTTCTGCCTAGCTGTCCGTTTTTCCCACTGGGAGAGAGGCTTGGTAACGGTTCTCCCTGCCGCCCTCCGAGTGGGCCCCTGATTGAATCGGTGTCTCTTCCTGCCTTTGCTGTGGAAGGAAGGGAGCTGCAGAAAATATTCCCTGCTCAGCCTTTAAATCCGCCCGATGCCTGCACGAGACATACGCTCTCGAAACCTGGGACGGACCGTGCCTTTTTCCCTCCCTCCCACCATCATTCCTTTCTTAATGGCTAATTGTGCGGTGTCTGGGAACAAGTGCGGTGAATCTCTGGGTCTGAGGACAGCTTGACAGCGTCCGTCGGTCGGGATAAAACTTTGACGTCGCGGGTATATCTGTCCGCTCAGCTGAGCCGCTCAACTTTCTTGCCTCCCACCTGCCCCTCAAATTTCTATTTAAAATAAAAACAAAGTATTCCGTCTGCAGTTTACAAAAAGGCAGCCATCCTTAACAAGCCCAAATGGATTAGAGCTTCTACATCAGTGGAGCCCACTTAGCGGAGTGTGAGGCAGTCGCGGCCCAAGGTAATTTGCGAAACGCAGTCGCCTCTGATCAATCTGAAATAATCCTCCTGTTTATAAAACAGAACATGAACTGCAGCACCGAGCCCGACGCCAATTACACCGGTAACACGGTTTAAAGCGGCAGCCACCCTGGCAAGCCGAGGGCCAGCCGGGCGTCAGCGCGCAGCCTCGCCGCTCCCTTTCGGCTCCCTGGTGCCGTCTGGGAGCAACGGGAGAGGAATTAATCCCACGGTCACGGGAGCAGTTTTCATCCCCGGGAATTAGCGGAGGCACCAGATACCGTGAGCGGCGCAGGGCACCTCTCGTAATCCCGCCAGGCCCTGGGCCGCAGCCGGCCCGACTCATGCAAACACGGGCAGGAGCCGGGAAACCGGCTCCTTCCCGCTTTGTCGGCAAGCACGGCCCTCCGGACTCCAGTTGGAGGACGGCGGTGAATCAGCCGCGAACCGCAGCTTCGGCTCTGCCGACGGCTCCCTCCGAAGGGTGACGGGACCCGCCTCGTGGGACGTGCGGGGGGCTCCAACGTGGTGGCATCTGTCACAGGATCGGGGCTACACTGACACAAAGCAGGGACATCCGGCCGCCTCGGGTCACTCCCTGCACCCAGGGACTGCTCAGGTACTTTCCTTGGTCACCGTTCTCCCCTGGGGCCGAGAGGCCCTCGACACGGAACCCTGGCGCAGGTGGCTTTATGACAGGGTCTTCCGCATCCGACCAGGCGCAGGCTGTCTGCAGCACACCGCCTAGGCCCCCCCCCCCAGCCCCCTTGTCGTCGCTGCCGCGCCTTCTCCGGCCCTTGGCAGGTGTGGCTGTAAATGCCTGGCTCTTCCCTGCAGACATCAACCCGTATCAGCTAGGTGCCCGGGGAGAGTTACGGCCAAGCCCGGAGAGAAAGGGCTGAGCCCACAGGCCTCCGTCACTGCTCTTGGCAGGAAGCCCGGGGCACAGTGGCCACAGAGCGGCCAGTTCTGGGACTGAGTCGGCTGTCCTCATGTCCGTCCCCCGGGGTCATTAGCGGGTGTGGCGGCCCCAAGCACCGCTCGCCCCTCCTCCCCCAGCCGGGCTCCTGGCAGAAAGGTCTTTCTTCCTGAGTTTCTCCTTTTATCCCCCACCCTTTATTTTGCAAATTCCAGACTTTCCAACACATTGAAACAACGCTTTGCTCTTCATCCAGAGGCACCGTTTGCTTTCTGTTCCATGGTTTTAAACTCTGTCATTTGTCTTTCTGGATGGAACTTTTGAAAAGTGTGTTCCAGACCTTATGAAACTGTGCCATGAAATTACTTACAAGTGTGTTTTCTAAGAACCAAGACGTTCTGCATCGCCCTCACAGTACAGCATCCGTGAAGTGGTGTTCTGTAACCTGACGGCTCGTGGCCGGGGTCCCTGCTGTCCTGATCATGCGTCTCATGGCCAGGGTCCCCACTGTCCTGATC
>NC_064816.1:161944256-161962944 GCF_023721935.1 Panthera uncia | reverse complement strand
AGGGTCCCCACTGTCCTGATCATGTGTAACTGATGGCTTATGGCCAGGGTCCCCGCTGTCCTGATCATGTGTCTTATGGACGGGGTCCCCGCTGTCTGGATCACGCGTCTCGTGGCCGGCTCTCACTTTCATCCAGGCTCCAGTCCAGAAGCCAAGCTGCTTTTGTCGTTGCATCTCCTGCTTTACTTTCGAATACCCTCCCTGCCTTTTAGTTTTGCTTCATTTTTGGTCTTTCGTAATCTGCAGTGTGTACGCACCCGGCCAGTTGTCAAGGAGCACGTTTCTCCATCTAGGTCTGCCTGTTCCTGCGCAGATTGGAGTCCGATGGCATCCCTTCCCGCCGTGTCCCGTCCGGAGGTGGGAGGTGCTGGCTCTTCCCAGTCTGGACAGTACCAAGTACCAGCTGGTGATGGTGGTGGACTCCTCACTCCATCACACAGACAACGTTTTCCCTGGCCGTTGACGAGTAATCTGTGCGTGGCTCTGAGGCCGTGAGAGTATCCTGTGCCCCGGTCCTTTGTGGGTGCACTTGCTTTAACAGCTGGGAAGGAGCTGCTGGGAGAGCAGGCGGAGCAGGGAAGCCAGGCGGGAGCTTCTGGCTCCGAGGACGAGGCCTCCACCCTGCACGGGCCCCTGAGAGGCCCCCGGGGTGCCCCGCGGCGGACGTGCAGGCACCGGGCAGCCCGTAGCCGGTCTCCCCGGTGGTGGGAGCTCGCCGCGGGGCCGGGGCGGAGGCAGGCAGGGACGGTGAGGACCAGGAGGGCGTTGCTGCTGGGAGAGCGGGCTGTGCAGACGGAGATTCCGGGGGCATCGGGACACGGTGTCTCTCGAAGAGCCCTGCCGAGGGATTGGGGTGCACCCTGCCGGGGAGGGGAGAGGCGGCTCCGGGGGCCCACGTCCGGGTGGCGCCGCATTAGCCCCAGGCCCGGTGCGCTGACCCCCAGACCGGCCTTCCCGGCCAGCACGTGGCAGGGCCTGTGCTGGGCACACGCGGTGGCGACAAGTGCGGCCGACGCCGTTCTTCGCGCTGCTGTAGAGACGCTGTCGCTCTCCAACTTAGGCTACGGTTCGCACTTTTTAACGAGTCCTCCGTGAAGTCACTTACCACCAGACTTTCCTCATCAATCTTGCTGCAGCCTCTAAAAATAGAGCCGGCCTGGCATTTTTACGTAACCTGCCTTTAGCGACAACCCGTCGAGCCCAGATTGGCGAGCAGTTTTCAAACTCACCTGCTCACACGTATGACCTTTTCCCCAGATCGTGACCTGTTTGAGGTGGGAGACCTGTGTTTGCCACGTTTATTTTTATTTTTTAATTGTGTTTAATGTTTATTCATTTTTGAGAGAGAGAGGGAGAGAGAGAGATGGTGTAAGCAGAGGAGGGGCAGAGAGAGAGACACACAGAATCCGAAGCAGGCTCCGGGCTCCGAGCCGTCAGCACAGAGCCCGTCGCGGGGCTGGAACCCACGAACCGCGAGATCACGACCTGCGCCAAAGTCGGACGCTCAACCGACTGAGCCACCCAGGCTCCCCATGTTTGTCATTTTTAAACGCTTTTACTTCCCGACCAACTTTGTGAATCACCGACGAAATCAGTCTTTCCTTCTGTGTGCCAACAAATTTGGTGTTTAGGTAACACCGTCCAAACAGTTCCTGGGGAGTGGGGTCCTTGGATGCCTGATTTCCGCTTTAAATAGCTCCTGTTTATAGGAGACAGTTTATTACAGACTCTTTAAAATACATTTCTAAGGAAACAAATCGCACCGTCCTTATTAGGAATGGATTACAGATTTCAAATTAAAGTTCGGCTCGCAAGCACGGCGTGCTTGGTCGCATCTTATGCTGCCATCAGCACACACAGCACGACAGGAAACACTCTAAGTGCATTTGAAATTAAAATCGTGTTTAGTTTCAAGACGAGGATGTAATCAATTTCCCTCAGAAAATAATAAAAACCGGAACGCATAAAGAAACGCAGTCCGAAGACCATGACACCATCTTTTTTCCGAATTCATGACTTCAGGCAGCCTACCCGGGTGACAATTTCTCGTAGCAACCACACAAGTAAAAGCGGGACCCATCAGTCAGCCGTCCACCGAGGGCCGCCTCTCAGTTCAAACGGGGCAATCAGGAGCCGGTGACCCGGAAGGTTCCCTGTAATTTGTCACCTGTCCTGCAGGAAGTTGGTCATTGGCCTTAGATTTATGTCGGCCCGGTTTTGTTTTCTTCTCACAAGCAGACGTTGATTTAACCGTCCGTGCCCGCGACGGCCAGAGCCCCATCACAGTCTGAGCCACCGGGACGCCTTCTCGCCTCCCCTGCCCCATCCTCTGGGTGCTGGCCACGGCAGCGGGCGGGCCGGGCGCCCGTGGGCTCGGTTTACCTGTTCGACGGCTTGATTCCCGTGCTGCTCAACCTGTGACGGCGCACAGGTCTGCGTCCCGTGCGAAGAGACGCTGTCTGAGGCACAGAGAAGGAATCCGCAATGTCCAGACGGGTCAGAGAGGCAAGGCTGTGTCCGTACAAGGATGTGTCTGAGGAGCCTCGGCCTGCCTGACGGGACGTGGCCGGCCGCGAGGCTGCACAGACCACGCGCACTCGCTCGCCTGGCGCCCCGCGCGGTGCGCCCCGCACGCGTCGCCGCTGCCCTGAGCCTCCCATGAGTCTGAGTGAGCTCCTCCGGCCGGGGCTCCGCTCCATCCCCGAGGGGCCCACACCAGGTGACCCACGGGAGGGAGCAGGGAGGACCCGAGAGGAAGGGCGGGGGGACAAGGGGTGTGCCGGAGCACGTGTGGGTGGAGGGAGGTACAGAGAGGACACAGCAGGGCCCTGGTGCCCGGAGGGGCCGGCAGATGTCCTCTGCCAGTGGAGCCCACTCTGCTGGATCACCTACCACTCTCCGCCCCCCACCCCCGGGGTCTGGTTTGTGGCTCTGGAAACCAGCTGAGACCCTGTGGGTGAGGCTCGTGGGGCCTCATGGGTGAGGCTCGTGGGTGAGGCTCGGGTTCAGACAAGCTGTGCTCTGCCTTTCCTCGTGGAGCGGATCGCACGTGCAGCGATGCCACGGCTGACCCCCAGCCAGGCTCTCGGCTCCAGACACGACTGTCCCACCCAAGGCCTCACGAGAAGGCTGTGGGCTTTTGCCCGTTTCTCGGATGCGGAATGGGAGGCCCCGGGGCTCTCGGGAAGGGAGTGCGTCCACGGTCTTGTTCCAGGGGCTTCTCGCCGTAAACGGGTGGAACAGATCCGAATTCCTCAGGTGAGATTTCGTCCCCAGAGCCCATGTCCACCTGTCCCGTCAGCTTCGGACTCGGGCGCCCAGCCTCGCGGGGACTGTGCTGGCGGTGACCGTACACGGGGAGGCCCCGGACGCCCTGTGCTTCTTTGTGGGAGACGTGAGGGTCGCAGAGGCCACGTCTTCTTTTAACCCGGAGACTCAGGGCCCCAGCTTCCATCCGGACGTGGGAAAAATAATCCAAGGAAAAAGGAAGTGGGGACCCACCTGACATTCTTTAGGGGTGAGCACCCTGCCACAAGGAATCGCTTGATGGGCTTTCATTTCCCCAGTGGGCTGTTCTTGCTCTGGCACAGGTGCTCCGGGGCCTGCGGTGACCTTGGTCTCACCCTGACTCAGGAGCACTGAAGAGACAGTGGGGCTGGCGTCCTGGGCTCTCCTGCCTGCTGGAGCGACGGCCACCCCCGACGGCGTCCCAGGGCATCTCCCAGCGCTCCTGCCCCGGGGCTCGCCGTCCCTTCCTGCCTCCACCCTCTCTCTCTTGGGCCCTCTGTTCTTTGCCCTTCCGGAAAAGGCTGTGTGCGACGGTAAGGCTTTCCTGTGCTTTCAGGTTTCGTGTAAGGAAAATAAGAGGCTCGTGCTTAGTAAAACCGTGTAAAACATCCTTGATTATTAATTTTTAAAGTATGTTCTGTATGTAAAGTCCACTCAAAATTCACTTCGGTTACAGGTAAGACGGGCGGGATCACAGAGTGGGGGGAGCCGGCCCACTTAGGGGGTGCCTCTCCGGGAGCACTGCGGGCGGCAGGGTGCAGCGTGGACCCTCCCCCACAAGCAGTGTCTGCGGCACCCTCCCATCCCCCACCTGCAGCGTGTATAGCGTCGTGAGGCCCTGAGCTGAGGGCGAGTCGGGGAGGCAGGCCCCTGTGAGGTCACGAATGGGGTCAGGGTGTCTGGAAAGCAGGTGAGAGACTGAGGCATGATTCTGGAACACTGTCCTCCGTGCACACGACTGAGGCTCTCTGGTGCAGGACAGACTCCCAGAACAGGAGGGAGTCTGGGGGCCAGGAGGGACCTAAACAGACGTCAGTCCTCAGAGCCCCCGACAGTGTGCGCCTGGCCACCCCTCCTCACACAGGACAGGGGCCTCAGAAACGACCACAAGCCCTGGCCTGGAGGAGGTGATCAGACCTGTGTGGCTCCACACGTCTGGCCACGTCTCTCCCACAAGGATACACATGCCCGGTGGCCGGGCTGGCAGACCCACCCTTTGCGGTAAGTCCCGACCTACCGTCGCCTCTCCACGGGGTAAATATTGCCGGCCGGGCCAGTTTCAGGGCATCCGCGTTCTACCAGGCGGCTTGCGCGGGGCCTGGATACCCAGCAGCGGGCTCCCTGGGCGGAGGGGGGGCGGGGCGCAGCGGCCCCAGCACCGCACAGCAGGTGCCCCGAGCGACAAGCAGAGGGTCTCGGCCCTGGAGGCGCCGGGAGCCATCACACCGTCGTGTGCGCACCGCAGCGACGTCTCGCGGGTTATTTCACCGTACGTTCACCACACACCCACCAGGTCGCTGTTTTCACTCCGCATTACGGAAGAGGGACCTGGGGGCCACGAGGGTTGGCCGGCACCCAAGGCGCACGCGGCTGCTAAGGGACAGCAGACCGCAGCGCGAGAGCTCTGACCGCGGAGCCCGGCACGCGTGAGCTTTGTTGCGGGCGTCCGCTGCCTGTGCTGCTCAGAGCAGTCTCCCCCTCCCTGGCGTGCGGTGTCGCCTTCCAGGAAAACTGCCCGCCCGTTCCTCCCCCCGCTCACCGCATTTGCGCATCGCCTGGCTCTCTGTGGGCACCGAGGGTCTAGGAGGCAGGTTCCTGGCCCTAGATGTGCGCTCATCTCCAGGCAGGCCATGCTCAGGACATGGGCGGGTGCAGACACTTTGTGGGCTGACACCCCAGGTGCCGAGTCCCAGACTCCCAGGGAACTGGCACATCCAGTGCAGCCCTGTTCACAGACGGGTAAACTGAGGCACTCGTGCCAGGCACTGGGAGGGCATGACCTTTCTGGCCATGCCCGTGAGTCCTGGTTGAGGCTTCTCAGATCACCCTGTGTACATGGGTCCCAAACCAGCGGCAGATACCCCTGGGCGACCCTCCCTGGGCTGCACCCACCCACAAGGGGTTTCTTTGGTGTAAGCTTTTTAGGAAAGTGAACAAAGAGTGCCGTCCAAACAAGGCACCCACTGATCCCCTGAAAATAGTGAGGAGGCAGTAATCCCAAACCAGAGAATCAAGGTCAGTGGCAGGGGATCGCAGGGTCCAGAATATCATGGGGCGGGGGGGGGGGGGGCCAGATCTGAGCCCTTTCTCGGCGCTGTGGGGTGTGGACCCGGCTTTGCCACCAAATGGCCCTGAGTCTGGGCCTGTTGTGGCGTCTGCCCGCCCTCACCCGGCAGTGGCACTCCGCCTCGAGTCTACTGGAAGGGCATGGGGAGCACTATGGGAGCACCACGAGGCGAGCGGACGGGGGGCCTAAATTCTGGGTGTTATTGAAACTCTCTGGGGAAAGGTGATTGCAGACAGTCCTGGAATCCTTGAACACCACTGATGTAGGGGTTCCTGTCAGTTTTTACTTTTTAGAAACGTTGATACAGGTGTTAGAGTTGGGTTTGGGGTGACAATTAGACGCAAAGCCACAGAGCCGGCCAGCGTGATCAGAAAGCCTGGGGACTTCAGGACACCAAGGCGGCAGCACCTGGTTGAGCCCAGAAGCCTGTTCTGAGAGCATGGTCCGCGCAGCATCCTTGGGGAGATGCTGGAGACACCTCCCATCATTAAAACACTCAACGGGGCCCATGCACGGAGCGGGGTAACAGAGTCCTCTGCTGCCTGTGGGGTCGCGTGTTTCTTAAACAACATGCGTGAGGGGCGTACGCGGCCACGTAGCTTCCGGAAAGCCAGCCTCTGCTCACTGCATCGTCCCACAGTCCCGAGGCTTCCTACCGCCGAGCCCCACCCTGTCAGCCGCCCCTGCTGCGTCGGGCTCACTATTCTGGCTCTGCACAGAGGCTCTGCACACACGGCCGAGGCTCTCACCTGGAAGGTGGGCAGCAGAACGTGCGTGCTGAGAATGAGGACGGCAGGTGCTCGAGTAAATGGGGCACGTCGTAACTGTCGCGGTGTCGTCCTTAGCTGCCAGCACCTGGGGCCTTGAGAACAGGATTACGTCCACCCTCTCACCTGTAGGAGGCACGTGCACAGGAGGGCGTCCTGTCCACGCCTGAGCCGCGGAGATCCTCCAGGATGGCGGGTGACAGTGGATGGAGCCTGGGTCCCCCCCGCCTTCCTCCTGGCCTCGGGAGAGCCGTCTGCCGCCTCCGAGCCGCCTTCGCTTATGTCCCGCGGTGTCGCGCAGCACCAATGGGCCGCACGCTGGCCCGCTCTTCCTGCACGGCCCTGGGAGGCCGCATCCGGTGCCGCTGCCCTAGCACGGGGTTGTTCCAAACACGAGTTTGCTTTCACCTTTCCTGGTATCACGTGGAATGACCACGAATGCCAAGACAGCCCAGGGATCTCAGATCAGAAACCCCAAGTGTGGAACACCCTGCAGGATCTCCGTGAGCGCCTCCGCTCCCTCCACGTTGGCCTGGCTCCAGGTCTGCACGTGTGTATGCCAGTGCATGTGTGTGTGTGCGTGTGCATGTGTGTGCACGTGCACACAGGTGCATGTATACAGGTGCATGTGTGTGCATATGGATGTATGTGTGTGCGCATGTGTGTAGGTGTGTGCGTGCGTGTGTGCAGGCGTGTGCATGGGTGCGTGTGTACATGTATGCGGGTGCACATGTGTGCAGGTGCATGTGTGTGTGCATGCGTGCAGCTATGTGCATTGTATGTGCGGGTGCAAGTATGTGTGTGCAGGTGCGTGTGTGCACTGTGTGCAGGTGCATATGTGCACGCATGTGCAGGTGCACGTATGTGAGTGTGTGCACAGGTAAATGTATGTGCATGCCTGCGTGTGCGTGTGAGCCCGCGTGTCCAGGGAACCCCGCCTCCTTCCCGCTCTGACTCACGTCCCTGTTGCGGGAACAGCAGATGGAGAGCATTTCCGACCAGCCTGAAGCTCAGCTTCTCCGGGTGGCTTTCGGGTGTCAGCGCGTCAGGGGCCCTGGGCCACCTCTCCTCACGGGCCCCGAGCTGTGCAGATGGGCTGCAACCCGGACGGGGCCCACAGCCAGGCCACGGCCTTGACACTGACTGATGGGCTCAGAGCCACGGGCAGAAATCCGCTTCACCCTTGGGAAGCCCAGCTCACGCCCCCAGCCGGCGTCAGGGTTTGCTAACGAGGCTCCGAGGCCCTGCTCGGAAGGCCCAGCCCCAGGAGCAGACAGAGAGGCAGGGGTGCGGCCCCCAGGGGAGCAGGCCGGGCCTCTGAGGTGAGGGCGCCCCATGCCACCCGAACAGACACAAGGCCGCGGCCAGCCCATCCCGGCCGGGGCTGACCGTGGGGTGCCCGGGACGTGGTGGACTGTCCGCACACGTCTGACCGATTAAGTAATGAAAGCGTTTGCGTGATGCTTCGCGGTTTTCGATAAAATTGACATTTAATCTTCCCAGTGATTCCCTGAGGGGTAAGTGCTGTGTTCGCTTCACTTCAGGGACGGGGAAGTTATCTTGGCGCCCCGAGGACGCGGTGCCTGCCGGCCTGCGGTGGCTTCGCGTTCTGGAAGCTGCTCCCTGCAGCGGTCAGCCCAGGCCACCCCGCCACAGACCCACCTGCCTGTCTCGTTGTGGAACCGTCCCCTCCAAGAGGTCTCCCCGAGGCCCGGCCGCGCAGGCTCGCTCCCCGCCTCCCCTCCTCCCTGCCCCGCGCACTTCACGCCCGGCCTCCCGTGACACCAACCTCATTTTATGGACCGTCACCTGTTGCTTCCCCTCCAACTGGGATGTGAGCTCGGCGCCCTGCCGGCTGGCTCCGCGCGAAGTCTATGCTGGACCGTGTTTGCCGAACTGACCCGAGCCCCCCCCACACGCACGCACGCGCGCGGACACAGGCACACGCACGTGTGCGCGCACACCCGCACCCTGGCTGTGGGGGCTGCCACGTCAACCTCACCACGTTTACGACCCTGACGGTGAGGAGCTCCTGAGGCTGGACGTGTCCCTTGTCAACAGGTAACAGAAGGGACAAAACCTCAGAGACCCAACGTGCCTTTCTCTCGGGCACCCGCAAGGGGACAGTGTTACCTGCAGGGATTCGAGTCGAAATGGCATCTACCGGTGGCCCTGGCATCCGGGAAGGAAGAGGAGCCTGGCGTGTCCCCAGAGGTCACCCCAGGTGCCAGGCGCCACCTTCACACTTGTCTTCACGGTTGCGTTAATGCCCCGGGGGTTCTGTGCGCCCTGTGGCCTCGGGGAGTGGCAGCCGCCCGAGGTCACAGCCAGCAGGCCCTTGGCATGCCCTGAGCGTCTGTCACAGGTCTTGGGAGACCCCATCCCCCCATCTCAGGACGAAGGGGCGGTATTCCTGAGTGTAGAGAAGGGGAGGGGCGGCAGGGAGGGGACAGACCACAGGTAGTCACGACCCTCCGTGTTGCTGGGGAAGGACACGGACAGCTAGCAAGCAAAGCAGAGTGCCATCTACCAGAACTAAAGACGGCCAGCCACAGGGCAGGGTCCTGGGCCCCCCTGTGCCTGGGACGCCGGGGAGCCGCCCACCACGGATGGCACTCAGGCGCGGGCATTGACGGCTTCCCGCAGAGTCAGTGTGGCGAAGAGAACCCCGCCCCGCGGGAGGCAGCCCCAGGGTCTCTGGGACTCAGCCCGTAACCGCTGTTCTGTTGCTCCCGTAAAACCCAGTCGATTTTCTGAGACCCAGCCCGGCACGGGCGCCGCCGTCCTGGGGCTCCCGAGCTTGCCCTTGCCACCAGAGCTCGCGTCGGGGTGGAGAACGTGCATGGGGAGGGTGATGGCCGGGCCGGGGGCGGGACGGCCTCTGCTCACAGGCCAGGGGCCGGCGCCCTGTGCGCGAGGTGGCGGTGGCCCAGGAACGAGGCAGATGCCGTGTGAGCTACTGGTCGCGCCAGAGCTCTTGTCCGGGGGGTGGGCACCACACCCACCAGCACTGCGTGCCTGTGATCCTCTCCACGGAGGAGAGAAGGCCCCTGGGGTGCTGCCATGAGCATGGGTCACGAAAGAGCACGTGCGTGTCCGTACGTGTGTGCAGGGCAAGAATGTGCGTGTTCACGCGTGCGTAGGCGAGTGCGTGTTCATACGTGTGCAGGCAAGTGCGTGTTCATACATATGCAAGCGAGAGTGTGTTCACACACGCACAGGCAAGAATGCGTGTGTTCATATGTGTGCAGGCAAGACTGTGTTCATACGTGCGCAGGCAAGAGCGTGTGTTCATACGTGTGCAGGCGAGAGTGTGTTCGTATGTGCGCGAGCAAGAGGATGTGTTCACACCACGCATTGGTGGACGAGCGAGCGTGTGTGTGCACACGTGAGCCGTCGGGCCCTCCCTGAAGCGGGATGCTGTCTGCAGCCATCAGCGGAAAGCCTGCTCACACCTGTGCTTCTTGACGCGCGAGCACAGCAGCCCAGTGCTCCCGGGGCGCCAGGTGCGGGCTTGTGCCTCCCGTGTCCTCATGCCACACCAAGGGGCACGTTTTCCCTCCCCCAGCATTCTCGGGTACGCTAAGTAGCACTTGAAACATTTATTGTGAAATGGGAGAAAACGAGACTCAGAATCGCTGTGTGAGTAGGCCCCCCGTCATAGCTCCGGTGTGGACGGCCAGCCTGACCCTTTGCTCGAATGTCACTGGGCAGGTGACGCCTCTGGGTCCCGGAGGCCGAAGTTGAGGCCAGTCCCGGGAGGGAGCCCGCCTTCCAGGCCTCCTCGCGGCTTCTGGTGGCCTCAGATGGTCCTCGCACGTAGGTGTCTTCCCCTGTGTCTTCACATCCCGCCCCCTCTGTGGGTGTGTTTCCGTCCAGATTTCCCCTCATGGGGACACTAGCGACACTGGATCTGGACCGACCTTGATGAGCTCATCCTAAGTGCCTCGTCGGCAGAGACCCTGTTTGTGAATAAGGTCTCGCTCGCTCACGGGGCCTGGGGCTTAGGGATCCCACGTCTTTCAAGAGGACACGATTCAGCCCTGTGGGTCCTCCACCCACACCCCGCCCTGTGGAAAGAGTCCCGGCCAGTTCTCGCAGTGTGACTCTGGGGTCAGCCCAGGTCCCATCGGAGGGGTGGCCACATCCTCTCACATGCGCATAAAGGGCTTCAAGCATCTGGGGGCAAACAGGAGGTTTGGGGTTGGAAATGGCGTCAGAAGGCACAGCCTCCCCGACTTGTGTGGAACCGAGGCCGGATATGGGGCCTGACGCGGCCTCTGAAGAGGCCAGTGCTTGTGTGCTGGTTCTCGAAGAGGGTCCCCGGGCCGGCACCGCCAGCGCCCCGGGAATTGGTGGCAGCTCAGCTTCTGGGCCCTCCCCGGACCTGACGACTCAGGGCCATTTCACAAACCTCCACGACTGACCTGCTCGGGTGTCAGAACCGCTGGAGAGCGTGTTCGAGGGGCGTAGACAGCCACACGGGCAGGCCTGGCAGGTGGTGCTGTCACCGCAGGAGACGAGTCCGTGCCCGCCCTGCCGGGGCACTCCTCTCAGAGACCACGGTCTCCGTCTGGGGTCCACGCGCCCCTCTCGAAGCGCCCGCCGTGCCTGGCCGGCCCCGCGCCCAGGCCCCCGCCGCTCCCGCGCAGGCCTCTCATCGTCCCGCCTTCCAGGGTGACGTTCACACCCAGGTCACCAGCCTGTGTTGATTCGCCTAGTTAGGTTCCAGGCTCACGGATGTTTCCCTGTCACCTGCTGTGTCCGTTAACGCTTCTGGACCCGAGCGAGACGTGCACACGGCCTGTCGCCTCACAGAACAGGTGACCCAGCGGGTCGGCCAGCAGGGAGGGGGGCCGCGACCCCCAAACCCGCACTGCTGGGATCTGGACAGTCCCGCAGCCGGGGGTCTAACCCCCTGCTTCCGGTGCGGTCCGCGGCCGCCCGCTGGAGGCGCAGTCGGGGAGCTGTGCTTTGTGCGGCCTCTCCACGCAGAGGGCCCGTGGAGGCAGCGCACGAGGCCCTGGTCCTGGCGGGTCTGGAGAGTCGGCATCACCTCCCAGATCATTCTCGGTCGATGGCACCTCTCTGCACGCGGGAGACCCGGCGCCCGCCTCTCGCACGTGCGTGCTCGGACACAGGCCTTCCGTGTCCGCCAACCTCTGCACACGGCAAACCCATCGTGTCGGCCCGTCCGCCCGGCGTCCGAGCGCGTCCTGAACAGCAGGTGGTCGCACGGTCGCCAACACGCGCGTGCAGGCTGGACTCCGAACTCGTGCTCTGTGAGCACAGACCGATCGCAGGACATCGGCGTAGCGTCTTTGGTGTCGGCGGCATTCCCGTCACACAGGGAGGGGCACAGCCTCCAGGTCACAGCTTGGGAGCCTTTAGTCAAAATGTGTAAATTTGGTCATCTGCAAATTAGACTTAATTGAAAAGGAGATAATCCTGTTCCGGAACAGCTGAAGTCCATTGTATTTGCTTGTAAAGCAAATTTTTGTTTAAAAACAAGGTATCCCCTCGGGGCAGAAAGCGTGGTGGCTGTCAGCCTGGGACGCGCCGGACGCCCTCTGGCTCCCGGGCCAGGCTCTGCGGACCTCCCAGCCCTCCCCGCTGTCCTTGCCCACGTCCACACCCCAACCCTGGCTCCAAGGGTCTGGATGCCAGAGCGGCCACGGCACAAAGGGCTCCCACCTGCTGGGACGTGTCCCCATGGGCTGGGAGCCAACATCTCTGCCAGTAGGGACGTTGGTCATGTTTTCCAACTCGCAGTGGCAGGGGGACCTTCACTTCAGCGTGTGACGGGCAGCCCGAGAAGTCAGAGGCCAGGCAGCAAATCTGCACACTGTCCGGTGCCCTCGGGTGACGGTGGGACACCAAGGCTTCGGAGCCCGGAGCGTGGGGCCACACGCCAGGCACGGTGAAGCGGAGCCTTGCTCTGCCCGACGGGCCTCGACCGCTGCGTGCGGCGCGCGGAAGCTCGCTTGAACTTCTGCCCCCGTGGGACGAGGAAGGGGGACGGGACAGTCCCCGGGAGGCCCCTCCTGCTCGGGAGTCGGCTCGCGGCGGAGGAAGGCGGTGAGAAGCGCCATCTTCCTGCTGTGACCCGGTGACTCCGGGCTGTGGCCTCACGTCTCTGCGTCTCTTTGTTTCCCAAGTTCGGTGTCCCCACCCCGGGCCTCCGCTGCCCACCCACGCCCTCTCCCCTGCACACCTCTTCCAAACCGCACCCCCGCCCCGTGGCCTCCCGTGGCCTCCTGTGGCGCGGCCTTGGCGAGTCTGTGTCTGCTGCTCTGGGCGGCGGCGGCCCCTCTGTGTTCCAGACCAGCCCCCACCCCAGGCAGCCGGTCTCTGCCGACCGACCGCAGCCCCTCCGCGGGCGAGTTTCAGCTCCCCATCTCCTCGCTCCCTCGGCCTAGGTGTCCAGGTCGCCGGGGACGATGAGGCCGAGTAGAGGGCCGGAGTCCCTCTCCGTTCTGGGCCGTGCTGGGAGGGTCCGCATCCCCTCGCGGGCCACAGGGCACGGCCACGCCCCCGGCGCCCGGACGCTCGGGTCGCCTGCCGGCCAAACCCACAGACCCCGGCTTCGCACTCGGGTCCCATCTGGCCTCCACCAGGTGTGGTCGGCGGAAGGCCCCGCGACGGCCCGGCCTGGCCCCGGGCCCAGAGGACGGCCTCTCCCCTCCGCGGGGCTGAGAAGGGGAGGGCGCACCGTGCCCCAGACCCAGAGGCGACCTCCCGGGATGCTCCGACCTGGGCTTCTGACCTCCAGGCCTGGTCTCGGGATCCGGTGTGGCCTCCAGTGGGAGGTGCCTCAGGGGCCGCTCAGGCCCGGGCTGACGTCTGCTTTCCGAAGATGAACCAAAAATGCTGTGCCGGACACACGGCTGCCACATCCCGGGCTGGAGGGGGGCGTGGCGGCCGGGGCACCACTGGCGGGGCTGGGCCCCCTGAAGTTCCCCATCTCACCAGCCCGCGGGGCGCTGGGACCTGTCACCGCCTCCTCCTGGACGACTCTCGCGGCCGCGTGTGGGGCTCTCCCATCCTGGCTTCCGAGACTCCCTGTAAGTCGTAGGCACGGTGGCACCTGGCACGTGGCAGTGCCCCGTGGACGCTGCCGTCACCTCCTGTTAGACGGCCCTCAAAATTACAGTTCACTCAGAGGTGGGCGCCCCCTTTGAACAGCCGGGTAGAGGCTGGAGAGCGGGCAGGATCTGGTGACTTCTGAGCGAGATGGAGGCTCGCTGGGTCCCAGCGGGTCAGGGGGGACCCGGTCCACGACGCCGGTTCCACGGGGAAATGTCAACACAGGGACGGCACCAGGGCAGGAACCTTGGGCCCCTTTTCCACGAGCTCAGTCTCTCCCCACGAACCCCTGCCTCTTTGGCTTGGAGGTCAGGTGGATGGAATTAAGGCCCCCCTTGCCGTAAGTCTCAGGGGAATTGGCCACACGCGCAGTATCACGGGGCGATGAGACGGCCTGGAGCGGCCTGCTGTCCCTCCGTCCCTCTGCTTGCAAGTTTCCCGCCACAGGGTTGTCCTCAGTTTCCCGGCAACTTCTCTCCTCTCACAAATCGGGAAAACTCCAGATATCGCCACTCGGCTTCTCGTTAATACCGCGCACAGGGCGTCAGGGCGTGTGGAGAGCGCTCTTCTTTCTCGTGGGGGCCAACGAAGTCTCTGGAACTCAGACTCTGGTCTTGTTGGCCACCGCGTCCTGTGCAGAGGGCTGTCCTCGTCCCTCGTCAGGTCCCTTGTCCCACCAGGGGGCGCATCCCAGGTCCCGTGTCCCTCTGGGAAGCACATCCCTGCCCCCTCCCAGGAGTCAGAGGAAGGGTCCCCGGGCCTTTCTCCTTTGAGCAAGAAAGTGGGTTGGGAAGCTGGGGAAGATGTGTTTGCAGCCTCAGCCGTAACACCTCCACGTGCATCTGCTTCCCGTGGGCCTGGGCACCGGGGAGGGCTGGACGGACGAAGGCTTCTGCTCCGACACTCGGGAAGACGCCGGGGCCCTTTCTCGAGCACTTGGGTATCACGTGGGCTCAGCTCTGCAGGGTGCCGCTGACTGGGGTCTCACTCAGGCCCTGTGGGCTCTGAGAGACACCGCGGCCATCAGGGCGTCCTGTGCGGCCGTGTCGAAAACGCCCCCGTGCTCTGCAGCGTAGAACGGCAGCCCCTGGAGACACAGCCGCTGCTGGGGACCAAGCGTAGGAAGACGTGCCGTCCGTGGGCAGAAGGTGGCCCGCCCTTCAACGGGAGCCCTGCTTTCTGCTTGTTCCAGTGAGGTCAGGTGGGGGCCAGAAGCGAGGGTCAGCACAGGCCACTGTCGGGGTGTCGAGGGTGGGGGCTCTGGTCGCGGGGCCCCTGCCGGGAGAGAGGTTTGGGAGATGGGGCGCTGTCAGGGAGGGCAGGTGTGGATCCGCACCTGGGGGGCTGCGGAGCCCGGAGGAAAGGCCAGGCTGGGCCATGGGGAGCGGCCTGCAGGGGGCAGAGCAGCGTCCAACGAGGGAATGCCCCCTGCTGGGGTAGGAGCAGCAGGGGGTTTGAGACCCAGGGTCCCGGGGTTTGCTGTCGGCTCGGTCAGGGCTGGGTAGGGAGGGCACGGGAACGGCTTTGCTGATGATTCCACACGTGGTAGAGACACTGACCGGGGATAAGGGGGTGCCCTGGGTTCCACCAGAAAGGGGCTTTGCTGGTGAATGGAGAACCTCTGGCCTCATATTCGTCCAACCACGGTGTCCACTGATGCTGCCACACTCACGGAAGGAGCCCGTCAGGGCCCGTCGGGCCTGGGTTTGCTGTGCCTGAAATGCGTACAGGTCTGTGCTCATGGGGTCCCGAACGCGGGACCCGCCTGCTACTGTGCGATACGCTCAGAACCTTCCATCGCTCGTGCCCAGTCCTTGAGACCAGTCTTGTGCATCCCATGACCCACAGGGGTCTGTCGGCCCCGCCGGCCACGTCCAACTTAGTGCGTTAAACTGGGCCTGAATCAGAGACAGGACGTGCCTCAGGCAAGAGGAGAAGATGGGCTTGGAAAGTGGACCCGGGCCACCTGCTAAGGTCCCGTGCTGTGACTGCCCTCGGGACGCTGTCCCGACAGGGCCTGGCCAGAAGTCAGACTCACCTGCTGCCTTCTCTCCGATTCGTAGCCATTCCAGAGCGCGTGAAATGCTTGTTTGCACACAGAGCTCTGGGACCCGGCGACACGTGAGCATTTATCACCTGCGGTACTTTGAGTGCGTCCCGCACAGCGTCCGGACGGCTGACACGGAACACCGAGGACTCGGGGGCCAGCCAGGCGCCGAGTCCTGTCCAAGCAGCTCGGGCCCCGCTACCGTCACAGGCCGCCTGGCCTCTGGAGCACCTGCTGGAGCTCTCTGGCACCAGCCGTCCTGGCCGGCCTGGGGCTGAACGGGTTCCCAGATGGGGGACTTTCGGTGCTAAAACCGAGAGCATTTTATATTTACACACACACACACACACACACACACGTGTAGATACGCCTATACACACGCGAACATGTCTGCATTCACATGTACCCACATATACACACATTTGTACACACGTATGCTCACATGTGTACATCTGTCTATACACACATCTGCACGTGTGTGTGCACATACACACACACAAACATGGACATTTATGCACATGTGTATGTGTGTACATACACATACATGCACGTGCACATGTACATTTGTATACACACATATATACCAATATACACACAGATGCATGTACATACATACACAAATGTGCATGCAGGCATGCATAGATACACTTGTGTTTTTCAACGCGGGACTTGAACTCAGGACCCCGAGATCAAGACCTGAGCTGAGATCAAAGTTGGACGCTTAACTGACCGAGCCACCCAGGTACCTCCAGATACACATTTTTTAAAGGCATCCAACACTCTGCTTTCCAATGTGTGCGTTTTTCTCCTCTTCACGTAGAGAGCTGAGCGGGTCTCTCGTGTGCCTGGGCGGCATGAGTAAAGGACACGAAACCGCGTGGGCTTCGCCGGCTGCCTGGGCCGTGCGCTAGGGTCTCGGCGTGCGTGGGGAAGGCTCTCGATTAGCGTTGAGGTTTCGCCATCTGAGAGCCCGCGGAACCCGAGCGTGGGAGCCCCTGGTGTCCTCACAGAATGGCAGAGCTGGATGGAGCACGCTAGACGCGCGGGGCCCTCGCTGCCATTTTGCACAAGGCCGGGCTCCCGGGTCCTCTGCGTGTGGTTGCCGAGAGTGGGACCTCCCCGCGTCTCTCACTTGGCTGCTTCTCTCCATGTGCAGTGGCTTCTGCTCTCTTTGCAAAATGCCGTCTCTTCCCTGAAGTTACATCGTTGAGTGAATTAAGATCTACTCTGACTCAAACACCGAATCCTGCTCCCGCCTCCCCCCTTGACTAGACTAGTAAATAAGGCCAGGACGCCGCTCACCAGCACCGAAAATAATTGTCATGCACCTGACATGCCAAGGGTCACATGTCCGCTAAGTGGTCCGTGAATCTGACTTTCCTCCCTGTCAGCCATTTAAGTTCTTGGCGTGTTTTAAAATCTTTTTTCCTCCTTTCCCATTTTCCTGAATTGTACCCTGGCCTAATTTGTAAGAAAAATGTGCTTTGAACTTTTAACTAAGGTATTGGAGAATAAGCTACCTTTTCTTCTTGATAAGCTCACATCCGTTTCCTTTTCTTCAAATCTTGAATTGCTGATTTTTTTTCCTTTGTTTCTTAAAGAAACAGTAAGGTCTAAAAAGACCTTCCAAATGCACGCTATGAAAAGTACTGTAGGGGAGGGGGATTAATAATTTTATTATTGGAAAACGAAAGCTCTTTCTTCTTACCGGAATTTGCAGTTTTCTGGTGCTAGTGGAAAACGTATCTGAGAGCATTGATTCAGCTGCTGTTTCCTGCGACTTTTGTGGTTGTCTTCAAGAACTGTGGGAAGGGGTCCAGTTAGCACTTCAAGCACCCCCCCACACACACACACACCTCACTGGTAGGACCCTTCGGTCCCTCTGAGAGCCCAGGACAGTGGAAACCAGTATGACAACAGGGGGCGTGAATCACAGTAAGTCTCTGGGTGGGACCCGGCCAGGCTCACGCAGTAGGGAGAAAAGTGAGTCCTCACCCCTGGGTAGGCTCAGACCTGGGCACTGGAGGTGGGAATGGGGACAAGGGTCAGGGAGAAAGGTGGCATCAGACCTGTGTGCAAAAAATACCGCCGTAAAGAGTCGGGTCTTCAAATTCTGATAGAGTGATGGGCCGTCGGTCTCCACCGTCACCTCCTGGCCACCTACGTGGTGAGAAGGGGCGGAGAGGGAGCCAAGGGGCGAAGGGCGTGTGAGTGCGTGTGTCTGTGTGCCTGCGTACTCACCCGTGTGCAGCGAGGCCTCGTCAAGAGCACTTGAGCGAGGAACCACAGATTCTCTCCGGGAGCGATTTCCAACGTCATGAAATTGTTTTGTGAATTGGGATATTCAGTGTTTTAGCACTACGAAACTGTAGCACGTGGGAGCACCCTCTCTGGGGGCCGGTCTACACACGGTAAAGGGTCGTATGCGCCATAGAAACCAAGGGCTACACCTATTTCTTAGCGAACTCCAGGCTTCACGATTTCTCTGTGTCCATTAGTGAGATCTTTTCTTTCAAACCTGAGCGTGTTCAGGCTACACTTACCACCCATTCTCGCACATATTTATACCAAGTGGTTTCCACAGCATCTCTCAAGGGGCTTTTAGAAAATGCTCATTTTACTGTCTAAGGAAAATGTGAGTTGGCAGTAAAGACGTTACACCGAAAGGAAAAGTTGGCGTGTTTTTCTGTCACGAAAGGCCTGCCCAGAATGCCAATTAATCACGCAACACCTCCTGATTTCAAAACGTATTACAAGCCTACAGTAACTAAGACAGTATGGTACTGGGATAGACACAGACACGTAGGCCGGTGGAGCACAACAGAGAGCCCAGAAATAACCCCACACGTATATGGCCACCCCATCTTCCATAAGGGAGCCAGGAACACACAATAGGAGGACAGTGCCTTCAGGAATTGGTGGCAGGACCTTATCTTACACCACACATGAAAACCAGCTCAAAATGGGTCAAGATTTAAATATGAGACCTGAATCTATAGCATTCCTAGACGAAAACATAGGGAAAGATCTTCATGACTCCCAGTCTGGTGATGATTTCTTGGATATGAAGCCAGAAGTGCAAGGATTGAAAACAGAAACAGGCACGTGCATGGCACGGCCAGCGGAAAGGAAGCGGTCTGGGGAGCAGAAGGCCAGCAGAAAGGAAACGGTCTGGGGAGGAAAAGGCCAGCGGAAAGGAAGCGGTCTGGGGAG
>NC_064816.1:161925084-161944246 GCF_023721935.1 Panthera uncia | reverse complement strand
CGGTCTGGGGAGGAAAAGGCCAGCGGAAAGGAAGCGGTCTGGGGAGCGGAAGGCCAGAGGAAAAGAAGCGGTCTGGGGAGCGGAAGGCCAGAGGAAAAGAAGCGGTCTGGGGAGCAGAGGGCCAGAGGAAAGGAAGCGATCTGGGGAGCGGAAGGCCAGCGGAAAGGAAGCGGTCTGGGGAGCGGAAGGCAGCCTCCAGGATGGGAGGAGAGATTCACGAAGCAACATCAGACAAGGGGTTAACGTCCAAAGTACATAAGGACCTCCTACAACTCACAAGCACACACACAAAAAGAGTAACCTGATTTTAAAACGGTGAAGAGACTCGGGACTTGGGTAGATACTTCGTCCAAGAAAACGTCCAAATGGCCAGCGGGCCAATGAAAAGGTGCTCGGCCTCTCTCTTCGTCAGGAGACGCACCCGGTCGGGGTGGCTGGCGTGAAGGACGGCACACGACAGGCGCTGGCGAGGATGTGGAGGAAAGGGAGCCGCGTGCAGCGTTGGCCAGAGTGCAGAATGGTGCAAACTACGGAGATTTCTCAAGAAACCGCATTAGAACTGTCATATGATGTAGCCACCCCACTTCGGGGTGTTTATCCAGAAGAAGTGAAGTCGGGATGTGGAAGAGCCGTCTCGTCTCCCACGTTCGCCGCAGCGCTGCTTGCCCGAGCCACGATGTGGAGACGTCGGCGTCCATCCGTGGACGAGTGGACAAAGAGGACGTGGCCCGGCACACGACGGCATGCTGTTCCGCCCACAAAAAGGGATGGAGCCCCGCAGCGTGTGACAACGTGCCGTGTGCCAAGTGAAGTGAGCCAGTCCGGGGACACGGCTGCCCGAGCCCGCTCACGTGAGAGGCATCCGGAGTCGTCCGGCTCGGCGAAGCAGAGGGTACGACGGCGGAGGAGGGGGATGTGAGGAGGCACCAGGCGCGGGGCGCGGAGCCCGGTTGGGCGGGCCGAGTAAGCGCCGGACCCGGGCCTGGAGGCTGGAGCCCAGACGAGGCGACACTGACCCGTGCAGCAAGAGGGCAGGTCTCAGGCCGAGGGCCCTTGCCACGCGCAAGAGCCGGGGGACGAGAGCAGTCAGAGGAAACCACGCCGCCTGCCTGGAGGCGGAGACGCGAGCCACAGACCGAGAGACCACCCCTGGAGGCTGAGGGGGTGCGTGCCGCAGGCACCGTGACCGCAGCCCGGCAGATCCGTTTTGTACCTCCCCCCCCAGAGCGATACGAGAGCAAGTCTGGGTTATTCTTAGCCACAGAGAAAATGGTGCAAGTTCCGCCGAGGCCACACGGGCGTGGAGGGATCCCATGAGGCCCCGGACCGAATGCCCCCCCGTGTCTCTGCTTCCCGCCTGGGCCGGTGGTTTCCTTTCTGTCCCAGGCGACGCAGACGCGTGCTTCTCGAGCTGTTCAGCCGCCCCCACACCTCCAGTGACAGTCCCCAAACATCATGAGCCACACAGAGTATCAGGTCCGTCGGATGCTCCCCAGGGTAACTGTGGGCTCCTCTGTAAGACGGTTGCCCTCCTTCTTCCGAGATGAGATTTGTTTTCAAGCAGCCTAAAAAGTACTCGTTTCTTATGACACCCTACCCCCCGCAGATTCTCAGCCCAGTGCGGCAGAAATGGGGTTTGTGCTCTGTTTTCACGTGGAGTTTGCATTTAAAAAACTCTGTGCCGCTGCACCCACGGGGGGCATAACATCTCCCTCAAGTGGATCAGCGAATAACTCTCGTGACACGTCCTCACGGCGGAAAAAGCCTGACGAAGAAGTCACCGCAGTTCTTTCTGAGACGGGAGCGGTGTTCCGTAAGCAACGGCGGTTGTTACGAATCGCCCCGAACGGGACGGTCCGAGGGTCCCCGAGGAGGTGCTGAGCAGAACGGCCCTGCCCTCGGTTCAGGACCCGTGTGGACCGAGAGCTCCCGGAGCACAGGTCAGGTGCACAGACTGCGTTCTGACAGCCGGTGAGCACCCCTTCGAGGAGCAAACCGCGAACCGGCTGTTCAAACGTTGAACGTCCCTCTCTCTTTACCAAGGCATCGACTGAGCCCTAGGTGAGCAAGGCGTAAGAGCTGAAGAAGGAAAACCTGTTTCCACAGAGGTCTCCGCCCGGGGCTCCCGCGTGAGCGGCTCTGCACGTCTGTGCTGAGGGCGGGGGACGCTCCCGGCGAGCCCCGTCTCGTCGTGGGGCTCAGGTCGCGAGGAAGCAGACCAGGCTCAGAGGGGGCGTGAAGGAAGGTGCCGGCCGCAGGCGGCTCCAAGCTGCGCAGGGGTGAGGAGAGGAAGCCCGCTGGGGAAAGGTGGGGGGAGAGAACACAGAGCCGAGTTGGGGCCCGTGGGGGTGGGCGTGGCTGGCGACCAGGGTGAAGAGCGGCCAGGAGCGGGGGGCACCAGAGGGCCTCGGACTGTGCGACTCGCAACACGGGGAGCCGACAGGGGTGTTCGGGCCGCAGAGGGCGAGCCTGAGATGATGATTTCAGATGGTCCCTGCGATCGCTGCGGGGGAGGGGCTGCGGGAAGCAGGAGGCCCGCGGGGAGACGGGCGGCAGTGACCGTAGCCCCAGGACGGTGTTGTGCACAGATGTGGGGGACGAGTACGTGTGTGCTTGGAGTGTGGAGGTCGGCCCAGGGGCAGGAGAACCGGAAGCCCCCGGGTGGTTCTGGAAGGGCCTGGCCAGGCACATTCGGGATGTTCTCAGAAACTCTGGGCCTGGTGGAGGGACTCAGGCCGGAGGTGTCCGCGTGCAGGTCGTGTGTACTGGGGTGGGGGGGGGGGGTCGGGGAGGTGGTCTCGAGACGGTGAGGGAGAGACTGAAACCCAGGCATCAGGCGCCAGGAGCAGCCTTGGCGACACCTGGGGCGTGAGCCCTCTGACCCGGGGCTGGCTCCTGGCACCCGGCCCTCCGCGGGACGCCTCTCCCTGCACCACGAGCACGCAGCAGGTACACCTTTGGGCCGTCCTTGCGGGCTGGTCCACAGCCCCTGACCCTCCTGCTGCCCCCACAGACCTCTCCACGGTCCCCCAGAGCAGGTGCGGTGGGCCCGGAGGTGCAGGCGACAACTAGAAGACCCCTGAGGCCACACGCCCAGGGAGGGGCAGGCACGAGTCTGTGTCTGTGCAGCGTTCACGGCCCCGGGAGCCCACCCCATGCCGCGCAGGAGCAGAACCCCGAACGGGACCCCGGCTGCCCCCTCTCCCACAGCGCACGTCCCGTGCTGGACTCCCCGCGCGTCTCCCACGCCGTCGGCCGGCCGTGCGCATCGAGCCATCACAGGCCTCGAGGTGGGGACGGGCATCCAGGTTCCCCACAGGAACCACGCTCGGGATGCTGGCGACAATGCCCGATGAGCCGCACCTGAAGGGGCGGTCCCGTGTCGGAGAAGGAGGGGAAGGCGCCGGAGCTCCAGGGCCAGGGCAGCACTGTCCCGGGACGCGTGGGCAGGGAAGGGGGTGTGCGCAGAGAAGGGAGCAGGGGGAGAGCCGAGTGGGGCCGGCAGAGGAGCCCCAGGCAGTCTCCTCGTCGGGCCCCAGGCAGGCAGACCCGGCCCATCTCCCCGAACGGCATTTCACAGAGGGGCTGGCGAGCCGGCCACGGAAACCCACTGTCTGAGACGTGGGACCGGACGAACGGCAGGGGGCGGTCACGGGCTGAAGGACCAGAAGGACTGGAGGTCACCGTGTGGTCGCATCTCTGGACATCGGGGCCGGGGGGGAGGGCGTGGGGCGTGCCCTCAGCCGCGTGGACGGCCTGGACGGCTGCGTTCTCAGGAGAGGGACTCGAGACAGGGACGCACACAGTAGGAAGACGCGACTCCACCGAGGCGCAGACGTGCCCAGAGGGCGGCAGGGCGACAGCACCCAGCACTCAGCCCCCGACAGTCCGCTGACCGGACTCCCCGTCTGCAGGAGCACAGAGCAGAGGAGCGTCTGTCATACTTATTTTTATATAAGTTTATTTATTTATTCTTTTTTTTTTTCAACGTTTTTAATTTATTTTTGGGACAGAGAGAGACAGAGCATGAATGGGGGAGGGGCAGAGAGAGAGGGAGACACAGAATCCAAAACAGGCTCCAGGCTCCGAGCCATCAGCCCAGAGCCCGACGCGGGGCTCGAACTCACGGACCGCGAGATCGTGACCTGAGCTGAAGTCGGACGCTTAACCGACTGCGCCACCCAGGCGCCCCTATTTATTTATTCTTGAGAGAGAGAAAGAGGGAGTGAGAGGACGAGGGGCAGAGAGAGAGGGAGAGAGAATCCCAAGCAGGCTCTACACTGTCAGCGTGGAGCCCCACATGGGGCTCGAACCCACAAACCATGAGATCGTGACCGGAGCCGAGACAGAGTCGGACGCTCAACCGACTGAGCCACCGAGGCGCCCCTGCGTCTGTCATACTTCGTCGCCCGATCGTTTCCGTCTCAGCAATCAGGAAGGACATAATCACTACAGTGAGCGTGGAGTTCTAATTACAGGGGCAGATGTGTCTGCGCAGCGTCACCGGGAGGAGGGACGGGCTTTGCAAGGAGATGGAACCAGGAGTGATGTGCGTGTGTGCAGGCGTGTGAGGAGGCACCGCCGACCGTGTCGCAGAGACGGGACACGGGAGAGCCAGCGTGGTGGCCACATATTTAGTCCGAGGGCGCGAGAGTCTGCCTCCTGGAGGTGGCAGGTCACAAGTTTATCTCAGAGGCAACTTCCCATTCCAAAGACAGGAAGGTAATTCTGAAGAACAGGCAGGGAGGACAGACCTCGGGTCCCAGGAAAGACAGGCACAGTCCCAAGGTCTCGGGTGTGGGAGCTGGGGTGGCCCTGAAGGTTTGGGGGGTCCCCAGGATGGTGTTCTCAATATGACAGCACGGAGGACACCAGTGAGGGTGGAGACGAAAGAACCGAAGAAGCAGGGACACGGAGAAACGTTTCTAAGTAAAGGTGAATAAGCCGGCGTGGCTGGCTCCCCGGCTGTGCTCCTGGAGTGGGGGCCTGGGGGGGGACACTGCCGGATGGACACCTCCTGCCACCGAGTCCGGCACAGCTGAGGGTCCGGCTGCGGGCAGCGCCCCTGTTCCCGGTCAGGGCCCGGAAGCCCATCCCACAGGCTCCCCCTCCCCACGATTCCAGCAGGACTGTCTGGCACGGCCTCGTGGGGATGGGGTGGGAGGCAACGGGCACCGGAAGGGGTGAGGGAGGGAGACGGCTCCGTGCACGCCTCCCCTGAAAAGCCTCCTCTGCTCCGTCGTACAGGGACCCTCCTCTGTGATGCAAGCCGGGTCTGGGGTCGGCGTCTCGGGGATGGGGCCAGGGTCCCTCTCCTGAGAGTGAGGAGCGAGGTCGATCCTGCTGCACCTGGCCACAGGTGGGCGCCCAAGCGCGCTTGAGAGCCGCGTGGAAGCACCAAAACTCTGTGGTCAGAGCAAGAAAGGAGCAGAGAGACGCCTGCCCCCAGGGGCGTGCACGCGACACGTGCCCAGGGAGACGGCGCGACTCGGCTCCCTCTCTTCTGCCGGGAAAACGAGGATCGCAGAGGGCAGAGCACGGCGACAGGTCACGGACGTCTGTGGACAGACAGGTGGACAGACGAGCCCAGGGCTCCTGTCCCACGGGAGCAGGACTCGCAGGACTGAGACAACCCCCTGACAAAATATGGGAACTGTTCTCGGTGACGTTTCAGAAACGGGAGAGGGCGGCTGCTGCTCAGAGACAGACACCGGTGAGGGCTGTTTTCAAGAGCACGGAGTTTGGAAAACCACACCTGAAGTCCTCGAGCCAACAGGCGAGCGGTGAAACCGGGCGTCTCAAGGGGGCGGGTGAGGCCCTGGAAAGAACCGGGTGAGAAGAGGCGCCCACGCGGGTTCACCGGGTCTAAGTCACGCGAGGCTCATTCCCTCGTTCTCAAGTTCAGATGATACCCCTCCCACGTTGGACGTTCAGAAGACGCTCTCCGGATCTACCGTATTCTGGAGGGAAGCAAAGTCACGGGTACGGTTACGCAGACTTGCGGACGGTTGAGTAGCGGAAGGGTCCCAGGCAGGGGCTGATGTCAGCAGGTGGGCTTTCCCGTGGGCGTGCTGCAGGGCCGGCCTCTGTAACCATTTTATCAGGGACACAGATGAAAATGTAGGAAGTGTGTACCGTCGGCCACTCCTCTTAAGAAAAGAGACGTGAAATCAGACTCCCGGAAGATCCTGAACCAAGGAACGGAAACCAAAGGCGCTCTCCCAGTGCCCCTCCCTGGCCCCCGCCCGGCCAGTGTCCGGTGTCCGGTGTGCCCGACTGGCCGCACACTTCCCGCCCTGAAGCCCAGCCTCGCTCACCCCAGTCCCACGGCGCCTCCGGCTGCTCTCTGCTGCCCCCTCCTGCCTGGACCGTGGAGCGACTCCGTCCATAGAGTCGCTTGTCCCACAGGGGACGATCCCACGCCACGGTGCCATTAGCTGATGGCCCGGCAGCCTGTCCCCGCGCAGGGGGCATCACACACGGTCACCTTGTTAGCAGCAAGGCCACGGCTCTGCTTCCTGAGAAGCAACCTTAACGTTGGCTATGAGTCTGCAGTAAGACGCTCTTTGGGGCTGATTTTAGGTTTTTCAGTGATTTTAGGCTAATTCAGTGTCACACATTTAATTTCATTCCGAAGGCTTCACTGGTCCTCATATTCCACAGAAACTGTAGGATGGGACACTCTTTGGGGTTTTTTTTCTTTTATTGTTATTACGAGTCCACGGCGGTACAGCCACGGCCGGCGGTGAGGGTTGGGATTTGGGTGTTCTTACACCCCAAGCACGTTGACTTGAGCAATAGCCCCCTCCCATGACGTGTCCTGTCACTGATCTACGGATTCGTCTGGACCGTGGCCACAACATCCTCTGGGTCGCTTCTTACTCCGCAAGATCATTCCAGTTTGACCGCGTCCCTACTCCGATTAGATTCTTCGTCAGTTTTTAAATTGCAGTATAATCACCATGCGGTGTTACAGTGTTACATTAGTTTCAGGTGTACAAATTGGTGATTCAACACGTCCGTACATCACCCGGTGCTCATCTCGGACGAGTGCCCTCCTTAGTCCCCATCACCTGTTTCACCCGCTGCCCCTCCCACCTCCCCTCTGGTGACCGGCAGTTTGTTTCTCTAGAGTTAAGAGTCTGGTTTTTGTCTCTTTTTTTCCCTTGTTTGTCCATTTGTTTTGTTTCTTAAATTCCACACGAGTGAAATCATACGCTGTTCGTCTTTCTCTGGCTGACTTGATTCACTCAGTACAATACACTCCGGATCCTTCCACGTCATTGCAAATGGCAAGATTTCATTCCATTTTTTACGGCTGAGTAAAAATCTACTGTATAGAAGCCACATCCTCTGTGTCCGCTTATCAGTCAGCGGACACTTGGGCTATTTCCATAGATTGACAGTTGTCAATGCTGCAATAGACATACGGGTGCATATATCTTTTTGAATTAGTGTTTTCATATTCTTTGGATAAATACCCAGTTAGTGCAATTGCTGGGTCGTAGGGTCGTTCTACTTTTAGCTTCTTGAGGACCCTCCACGCCGTTGTCCGCGGTGGCTGCACCAGTTTGCGTGCCCACCAACGGCGCACGAGGGCTCCCCTTTCTCCTCCTCACCAACCCCTGTAGGTTCTTGTGGTTTTGGTATTAGCCATTCTGACAGGTGTGGGGTGGTATCTCACCGTGGTTTTGATTTGTCTTTCCCTGACGCTGAGTGACGTTGAGCGTCTTTTCGTGTGTCCATTGACCACCTGGATGTCTTCTTTAGAAAAGTGTCCGTTCACGTATAGTTTTTTCCTTTTGGGAGCAAGATTACGTCTGACGCTTCTCTGCCCTTCCGGGAGCAGGGACAGTGACTTCCACATCTGAGTGTTTGATAAACCATCCCAACTGACTCGGGGCCACCGGGGCTGGGTCCCGTGTTCCCCCGTAGGGCAGCGGCACTGTGAGTGAGTGAGCGCGAACGGCCTTGGCTGATGTTCTACAGGTGGTGGTGCTGTCCCGGTAAAGCGCGGGAGCCGTCGGCGAATGGAACGATCCGCTTGGGGCGCCCGTCGATAGGAAAGTCCGTGGGGAAGAGAAGAGCCGTGACCCTTGCCGTCAGCTCTCGCTCCGCCCTGAACCTAATGTGCGTGTTTATGTCATTTTGGTGGAAAATTGATGGGGTTTGCCAGGCCCCCTGATTTGCATGGAAGCTTTATCCACAGGCCCGGGATGTATGCATTTATTTCCTCTTACGCTGTGTTGGCAACTTTTCTCCAGCCAGACCGGCTGAGGTGTGGGCCCGTGCAGCTTCATCCAGAGCCGCCCCTTTGCAGTCTATCCTCTGTCACCAAGCTGTCACACGAGGCAGCAGACCTTCCAGCATCCAGGCACTCTGCTCCGTTCAAAGCCATTGTGCCTCCAGGCACTCCCTCCTCCTGTAGGCACATGGGCAGTTTTCAGGAGGGCAACAGGGCAGGGGACCTTCACGGAGAAGCCGGCCTCCGCCTCCAGCCTCCGCCCCCGACCCCCACCCCCGGCCTCTGCCTCCAGCCTCCATCCCCGGCCCCCACCCCTGGCCTCCGCCCCAGCTTCCGCCTCCAGCCCTGCCTTCTTTGTGTCCCTGCATCTTGGCTGTTTGAGCATCAGCAACAACCCTGCTGAGAGCTGCGTGTCCTTTGCCCTTTGCCCTTTGCCCTTTGCCCTTTGCCCTTTGCCCTGGGCAGGTGAGTCATCTGGAAGCCTTGCCCAGTCAGGTCTCACTGATTTCTCAGGGGCAATGCCAGGGGCCTCTGGGCCTCTCACCCTTGTGACTGGGACGGCTGATAGTTCCAGTCCCTCGACCTGGTCGCCAGCTGGGTGGGTAGGGCCTGCGTAAGACTGAGCCTCTCTCCCCGAGGGATCCCCGGATCCTCACCCCTGGGAGCCCTCACCGACTCCCGAGGGATCAGGCAGCCACCAGGGCAGGGACGCGTTGACTCGGCGGCCGAGGGAGCCTGGCACCTGGCTGTCCAACGGCGTGCGTGCTAATCACAGGGAGGGGGTGGGTCAGGGCACCTGGCCTTGGTGGAAAGCCCTGGAAGGAGCCTGGACCAGAGAGGGGCAGCTCTTCCCACCTGAGGAAGAACGATCATTCTCACGTAACTTGTGCCTCAGCCCCGGGGCTGTGGGAAGCAGACACTGAGCTCCTGACTGGTTGAGTCTTAATTTGGGAGAAGGGAGGCCAGAGACCCCTGCTGTGGACGGAAGCTGCGGTCTCTTGTAGGAAAATGCACAGGTGACAGCTTCCCGTCCCTGGACGAGGACCCCCCCTTTCTGGAGCGAGGGGAGGAGTCCGTGTCCTCTGATTATCCCGCACAGAGAGAGGCGGCCACGATCTGGCCACCTGGGCTGTGGTTAGAACTGTGCGAGCAGGGCCGGAGACAGGCCGGTCGGGCCCCTGGAGCTGGCCGCCTCGCGCTCTGGCCTGGGCGTCGCTGGGGCTCCAGGCCTCGGGCCCCGCAGCACCGTCCACATCCGCCCGCCGGCCTGGAAATGCTCCACAGGAAGACGGCGGGGTGTGTGTGTGACGTCAGTCTCCCTGTGATGTCAGTCTCCCTGTGATGTCTCAGAGCCGTTTGTGCTGGCAAAGGTCACAGAGGAAGAAAGGTGAGGCGATACTGCGCTGGTGAGGCAGAAGCAGGAGTCACCGCAAGTCCCCTGTTTTCGGGCAGAGTGTCTTCAGGCTCCCTGGGCTGCTTTGGAGGAAATCGCATGATAAAAAATATAAAAAGCATCGGGAGTCACTTTTTCCCGTTTGTGGTTTCACTGTGTGTTCGTACAAGCAGGGAGGACGTGAAATCCCAACGTATAAACAGGGCAGGGAGACAGCTGGAGCCCTGGTCCCATTGTGTCGTTGTGCCTTGCGCTCAGAGGGGAGCCCATCTCCACACTTGAACAGAGCCGCGGGGCCTCACAGAGCAGGGCAGGGTGCAGCGGGCTCGTCGGGGGACCCTGCCGACGGGGACACTGCCACTATGCCTGGGAAGCTGGTGCCGGGCAGGGGGTTGGGGGCGTGGGTGCACGGGGGAGGGGGGAATTCACGGGCAGGGAGGTATGAGCTCATTTGGTGAGGGCCCTAGACCCCGCCAGCCTGTCCCCTCACCACCAACCGTGTCACAAGCTGTCAGTCCCCTGGTGGTGTCGCTCGGCGGGAGGGCCCTGAGGGCAGGCCCCCGCGGGGGGGTCTCTGCTCCCCCTCCAGACATGACTGTGATCTGTCGCCCATTTCAGCCGGGAGGGGCGCTCCCGAGAACACGCACAATCCGACCATGGCTGGGCAACCCCTCGATCCCGTCCTGCCCGAGATTTCTGTGCTTCTCTGATCCTCGTCCCTCTGAACAATCTCAAGAGTGAAACCACACCTCCAGAAACACAGCTATCTCATGCTGGCACGGCAGGGGAGCCCACGGAGCCCCCCAAAATAACATGGCATCAACCACCATCCTTGACGTGGACGCTGATGTCTGCAATCTCATGTAGCGATTACACTTCTCCGGAAAACCTGGCAGTTGATTTTCATCCGTGACGTTCACTCTTAGGGAGAATAGCGTGTTTGCTGTTTTCAGCTGGATGGCTGTCCCCACGCCCACACGGAGAGCGGGTCACAGACAGCACTACCCCCCAAGCGGCACGCCGCAGAGGGGCTCCGTTAAACTGGAGGGGAAACCCCGCAGCATATGTAGAAAGTTTGTCCCGTTTATCTGCCTCATCACTGTTGATTAATCCTAAACCCAGGTCCCTAGCCTCAGCTTTAGAAAAAAGAGGTGGGTTTTAAAACTGCGTCCGTGGCCGTGGGAGCGCGGCAGAGAAATCGGTCCACCCCAGCGGGGCTCCGCGGTTGGAGCTGAGCGTGCATTGATTCCTTACGTGACATTACTGGCGATGCCTTAAAACATACAGCTCATGAATAAGTGCCCAAGCTTGTGCCGTTTGGTGAAGGCACAGGTCCCAGTGGTCTCCAGACCCGCTGGCTCTCCTTGCTGGGAGGTCACACCCTGTGCTGGCAGGGAGCACCCTGCCACGGGAGCCACAGCACACCCGACGTGGGGCAGAGAGGTCTCACTGCCACGTGGCTCCCAGGAGAGATGTGTATCCATCCACGTGAACACCGCTCGGTGAGCGCCTCTGGTCCCCGAGGCCCTGCCCCAGCTGGTGGCCAGGGCGGGGAGGGACACAGAGACCTCACAGCTACCCGGGCTGGGCCCCCGGAGAGGATGGTCTGCTCCTGGTCCGCACACAGCAGCCCTCTGGTCCCTCGCTCTCCCCATCTACGCACAGCCCAGAGGGAGGGGACGTCACCGATCTCCGGGTAGGTGAAGGTCAAGGGAATAGCCGAGGACTCTTCGCCAGATCTGGTCCCTTGCACGGCACTTCTGAGCCCCTTCCTCAGCTCGGGGCCCTGGGTGGGGGCAGGGGGAGGGGTCTTGGTGCCAGTCTCCAGGCCCTGCAGAAGTCAAGAGAGGAGCAAGCCATTGCCAGGAGCCACTCCATTGAGGACAGGGAATAAGGGCCCCTCAAGGCCGGAAAATGCCCAACTGGGAAGGTGACAGATGGAGGGCCGCTTGGATGCCAGTCTTCTCTGGAAAAAGCAGGCCCCTGAGAAAGATGGCCCAGAGGCAGAAAATGCCGACAGTAGTCATTTGTATTTTCTGCGGAGAAGCAAGAGTGGTGTAAGTTCTGAGCAAGGTTGGAGCTGAAACTCTTTCTCTTACCAAATTACCATAAAAGCCAAGAGGAGGGGCGCCCGGGGGGGCTCAGTCGGTTGAGCGGCCAGCTTCGGCTCAGGTCATGATCTCGTGGGTTCGAGCCCCACGTCGGGCTCTGTGCTGACAGCTCAGAGCCTGGAGCTGCTTCAGATTCTGTGTCTCCCTCTCTCTGCCCCTCCCCTGCTCGCTCTCTCTCTCTCTCTCTCTCTCTCTCACAAAAACAAATAAACATTAAAAAAATTTTTTTTTAAGCCAAGAGGAAGCTCTTGGTTAAAAGGGCGATTTTGGGAAAATAAGCAAGCCTGAGGGGCTGCCTTCGTTTTGAGCCTGTGAGCTGTGGCCAGTGCCGGGGGAGGAGGTCCCCAAGCAGCGGGAGGATGACTTCGGTGGGCAGCCCTGGGGCCGCCTCCCCTGCACGGGGGCACGTGCCTTGAAGAGCAGCACGTGACGAGCTCACCTCTGGCCACGCAAGCCCTGACCTCACGGCCGTGTCCCCACCGCGCACTTCCCCCCAGTGTCTCCCTGCCCTGGCCGGACCTCTCCCTCAAAAACTCTAGAACAGCACAAGCAGAGAAGGTAGATGGTCCCAGCCCCCAGCACGCCGTACTCTGAGTCTCAAGCGCCGAGGGTCTCACCCCACGAGCCCCCAGCCCACCGCAGCCCGAGGCCCCCCCACATTAATCCCAAGCGTGAAACGCACGCGCGGTGGGCACCTCAGGTCCCCGAGGCCCTGCCCCAGGGGCCTTGGGGTCGGATTGTTATTTCTCGTTGGATTTTGTTTTGTTTTCCAAAGGAGATCGGCAGTTGGCTATTGTTCCACGTTTGCTCAAGACCCTTGACGAGAAGCGGTGGAACGTGGAGCTCTCTTCCCATCGGAGCCTGGACGCAGGTGTCCCTTCTGGTGACATCACAGCTTCTTTTGTGCGGCTGCAGACGGCTGCTGTTCGTGTACGAGTACGCGCATGCGGACCGTATTTATAAATTAGGCTCTGAGGCACAGGGTTTTTGCTCATAGAGTTGTGCGTTTTTATTGCAAAATTACCCTGTAAGAGGGCTTTTACCAGTTTAGGCACGTGATAGCAGCATATGAAAAAAGAGGCATTATCAGACTTTTTAACTGTTCCCAATGTGATGGGCAAAATGCCGTTTAATTTTTTTTTAATTATTACAAAGTTAAACATCTTTCTGTGCACTTATTTCTGGTTGTATGTCCTCTCCTGTGATTGACCTGATCACAGTCTGTGCTCATGTTTATTTTTGTCCTTATTGAGTTATAGGAGCCGCTTGGAAGTCAGAGATATTAACCTTTCAAGACTCCTGGATTTTTTTAAATTTTTATTAAAAAAAAATTTAAGTTTATTTATTTATTTGTGAGAGAGTAGGAGTAGAAGAGGGGCAGAGAGAGAGGGAGACACAGAATCCGAAGCAGGCTCCAGGCTCCGAGCTGTCAGCACAGAGCCCGACGTGGGGCTCGAACCCGTAAACCGTGAGATCCTGACCTGAGCCGAAGTTGGATGCTTAACTGAATGAGCCACGCAGGCGCCCCTATTTATTTAATTTTAAAGAGAGAGAAACTGCTTGAGTGGGGGAGGGACAGAGAGAGACAGAGAGAGAGGAGAGAGAGAGAATCGCAAGCAGGCTCCGTGCTGCCAGTGCGGAGCCTGACGTGGGGCCTGAACTTACAAAACAGGGAGATCACTACCTGAGCCGAAACTAAGAACCAGATGCTTCCTTGACTGAGCCACCCAGGGGCCCCAAGACTCCTGGATTTTTAAAAATAGCTCAGGTGTTACTGGGTGTTGTATGTAAGTGATGAATCGTGGGAATCTACCCCCAAAACCAATAGCACGCTGTATCTGCTGTGTGTTAGCCAATCTGACAATATATTGCAGTAAAAGAATTTTAAAAATAGCTCAAGTGTTATGATAAGCTAGCCCCAAGGTAAACAAGTATTTTATATTTTCTTCTAATCATTTTGTAGTTAATTGTTTTTTACATTTATATTTTGATCTGTTTTACGCGGACCGTGGTAGAAGTTACACTTTATTTTTTTTGCAAAAGGGTATCTCATTTTCCCAACTGCATTTACTGGGTAATTCGTTCCTTACTCATCAGTGTGAAATGGCACTTTTGTCTCTCAATCCCTTTGTGTCATCGGATCTCCTTCTGGGCATTCTATTCCACTGACCTGACTGCATAGTCTCATGTCAGCATGACATCACCTTCATACCTCACCACCCGCTCTAATAGTACAGATTGTTCTCTCAGCTTTCCGCGATTTCTTGGCCTAAATGTTTATTCCTCCAGAACCAGAATCCAAATGATCTTCAGAACCAAATTATCAAGTCACACACACACACACACACACACACACACACACGTGCTCTCACACTCACACACACAAAACACACCCGAGTAGGAGTCTCACTAGAAACGTATTTTAATTATTAAAATTAAGAAGTTACTGTAGAATGGACTGACCTTTCACAATTGAAAGTCTTTTGATACAGAAACGTGATTAATTGTCCCATTTATACACAACCTGTTTTGGGCTTTGGTACAGTTTTGTGGCTTTCTTTGTAGCCATCTCTACCTTTCCAGCTAGACGTGTTCCTAGATACGTTATAGTTGAGGGACCAGATGTGGCCGCCCACCGCCAGCACATTGGCTGCCCTGTGGGTCCTCGTAACAGAAGTCTGCAGAAATCCTGCATTTCCACGTGGCCGATTCTCGGGAGGGTTGGGTTGGCAGTTGTTTTCCTGATGTGTCAGTAGAACCACTGAAATCCAACCTGGTGCGTTACCAAGTGTGTTCCAGTAACTTCCAGGTCACTCAGCACGAGTCCTGGGCAAACTGGGGGTGCGCGCGGTCCCTCTCTGTGCCCTGGCCTGGGGCACTTTCTGTGTTATTCCCTCCCTGTGGTACCACTACAGATGCCCGAGGCCCCCTCCTCGGGAAGGGGTCCAGAAGCAGCCCTGTCCCTGATGCCACTTTCTGTGGGCGCGGCCACCTGTCCTGAGAAAACTGGCCACATGAGCCCAAGCTCTCCAGAGAAACAAGACCAGTCGCGGATGCCGGGGAGGGGTGGGTATTTTAAGGCATTGGCTCACGCAGTCGTGGGGGCCAGCAAGTCTGAAATCGGCCGAGCTGGCCAGCAGGCTGGAGACTCCAAAAAGAGTTGGTCTGCAGCCGAGTCCAGAGGCCGCCTGGAGACAGAACTCCCTCTTCGTTGGGTGGTCCGTCTTTTCTCTGTTCAGGGCTTCCCCGGGTAAGGTCACCCCCGCGCCCTGCCCCCAACAGTGTGGAAGGCAACCTACCTTATTCTAGGTTCCCTGATTGAAGTGTTCCTCTCATCTAAAAATACCTTCACGGCAACATCTCAACTGAGGTTTACCGAGTACCTAAGTACTAGTCACATTTGTACATAAAATTTACCATCACGCGGCCCTTCAGCCTCGACCACCTTCCTTACCGGGGGACACGGGCGTTGCCGTGTATTAAAGATGCTTCAGCATCAGCGAGCACGTGGGCAGAAGCGCGTCGGTCCAGGTGGCCTTGCCTGGTGGCCTGAAATCCCTGCGGGGGGTGGGGGGGCAGCTCTCAGCCACGGTGAGACGGGCCCGAGGGCTGTCTGTTCGGCACACAGCATCCGGCCCCGGGCTGTCCTGGGAAGGGCCTCGTTCCTGCACGGGCTGCCGCACCCGTCCCTTCTGTAACAGCCCGGATGGGAGGGCGGCCACGGGGCACGGATGGAAGGAACTTCTAGCCCCGGTCCACCCCAGCAACGGGGATCAGACAGCACGTACACCTGCGGTGGGTGCCAGCTGGCACCGGGGCACCAGAGCCATTCCCGGGATCCAGGCCCTTCCCACAGCCTTCAGGACACAGTGGAGAAGCCAGGGTCGGCCCCCCTTGGTCCCTGTCATCACGGCACCTCGGTGGGTGGATGGCACGCACTGGGGCGCAGCCCTGAGCTCCTCCTCCGTCTTCTGCACCCAGGGCTCCGGTGTCACGGGCTAAGATGCACCGCCCCCCCCACCCCCGCCCCCGAGCTCAGAGCCTGCTGTAGAGACAGAGGCTCCAATGCAGTGTGGTCTGCGCAGCGGGCCTGGAGGAGGGGTGGCCAGGCCGGGCCTCGGAGGGAGGTGTGCCTGCGTGAGCTTGTGGACAGGGACAGCCGGAGCAAAGGCAAGGGGGCGGGGACCTCCTCCCGCCGGCCGTGTCCACTCAGGCGCATGAGCCTTTTGCTTAAGGTCCTACAAATACTATAAGGTTGCAGGTAAAAATGATATGGTCAGGTGTGTGCTCCAGAAAGATCCTCCAGTGGCCGTGGGAAGAGAGGGAGAATGGAGGTGGCGGTTAGGTCGTGGTGACAGGTGTCCAGCATCCAGCAAGGGCACAGGGCAGGCAGAGGAGGGCCCGTGGCATAAGCTTTCCACTCGGGACCCCGCGGCGCAGAGCCCTGCGCGGCCCTCACCTTCCGATGCAAGGCGGGAAGGCGCGTCCACTCGCCCTCACCCCGGGCGGCCACGGCGCCCCTGAGCTTCCGTCCACTAAAGCAAGCCGCACCCACGGCGTGGGCAGCTGGCCTGCTGAGCCACGGGTCCCGACTTACTTTGTCCCGTTTGTCTCCACGCTTTGGGTTCCAGTCCCTCATCCCAGACTGCGTCCTACCTGCAATGCACTCGTGGTGCGGAGGACAGGAGGGCCTGAAATACAGACGTGGCCCGGTCCGGCCCCCTTGGGCCATGGTGAGGGCGTCCGCACCCCGGGCTCAGGGACACATAAACCATGTTTCCTTATCCTCTGACCCCGTGTCTCCACCCTCCTGCCAGCAGGGCTGAAGGTCCTGGTGGCCACGGGTCAGCTTCCGGGAAGAACTTCCTCCACGACTCCGCTCCCGGAGAGGCCGCCGAGGACTTGGCCTGGCCAGTTCTGTCCCTTTATTTTGTTTTATTTTGGTTTGGTTTTGTTTTACTTCATTTTATTTTATTTTTTTTTTATTTTTTATTTTTTATTTATTTTTTTTAACGTTTATTTATTTTTGAGACAGAGAGAGACAGAGCGTGAACAGGGGAGGGGCAGAGAGAGAGGGAGACAGAGAATCCGAAACAGGTTCCAGGCTCTGAGCTGTCAGCACAGAGCCCGACGCGGGGCTCGAACTCACAGACCGCGAGATCATGACCTGAGCCGAAGTCGGACACTTAACCGACCGAGCCACCCAGGCGCCCCTCATTTTATTTTTTAAAGTTTACTTTGAGAGTGGGGGTAGAGAGATCAGGAGAGAGAGAATCCCAAGCAGGCTCCACACTGTCAGCACAGAGCCCGACATGGGGCTCAAACCCACGAACCGTGAGATCACGACCTGACCCGAAATCAAGAGTCGGTCACTCGACCGGCTGAGCCACCCAGGCCCCCCACCATTCCATTATCTTACAGAGTCACTCAGGGTTAACAAAATCAGTCTCAGGACCTTCTGACTTCATATCACCAAACAGGATCAGCTTGCCAGAAAATGGTGATTTTGTTCCCCATCAAATGCAGGCATTACTTAGAAGTCACTGACCTCCTAGAATCTCTACTGTTTCCAGGTTCCCACCAACTCTACTCAAATCCACAATTTTCATACACCAGCGGGGAAAACAGGCAGGAAGCCAAGCGCGGGGAAGGGGCCCCGCAGTGTGTGCGTGTGAGCTCTCGCGTATGGATGTGCCCGTGTGCGCGTGTGCCTGCGTGTGCGCGTGGGGGTGTGCCTCCGTGTGTGGCTGCCGCTCACAGAGGGGCCCTCCGTGCTGGGGACGCTGCAGGGGACGTCGTGTCTGTGAGCAGTTCCTGGGGACCTGTGGTGAGCGCCCCCAACCGGGTCAGATCCTGGCAGGGTGATCTGACCACGCGATGCCCCCAGGAGCAGGAGGCGTGGGGTCTAGTCCGAGTGTCTTTCTTCGTGGCAGAGAGGAGGCGGTCCTGACCTCAAGATCCAGTCTGCTAGGTTCCCTGGGGAACTTGGCCACTGGCGCCCCCAGCGCCCCCAAGTCAGGGCCCCCCCCAGCTCTCAGGGAATTGCCACCTTCCCTGGCTTAGCCCCTGCAGGGCCAGCGGTGGGGGGCACGACGGGAGAAGCCTCGCTGCTACCCCAGTCCTGGGTGTGAATCGTGTCACCCGTTCGTAGACGAGGCCGGTTCTGAGCGGCGGCCCCAAGTCCCCGCAGTCTCATGCTATCGTGTGTGGGGCCAGCAGAGGACCTCGCTGCCGCCTGCACCCCAGTGGGTCCCAACGAGCAGAGTCTGCGGGACATGTGTGCTGCTCCTGGCGGCTCCCGCGGCCGAGCGGGAGGAAACCGGGCGGGCTCAGGTCCTGAGCACCCTTGACACCGTGGATGTGGGCGTCTCTTCTAAGTGCGCTTCTGCCGTGCGAGTTCCTGTTTCCAAGTCTCTGGAAGCGAGGGGCTGCTTTTGTTTCGGAAACGGCAGGCGTGCGGCCATGGAGCGGGGCGGCCCCCGTGCCCCTGTCACGGCTCCCAGGGGGCTGGCGAAGCGTGGTCTGGACACCTGCCCAGCCCAGGGGGCCCGATGGTTTCCAGCTGTCTGCTCACGGTCCCATAAACCTCACCGAGGGCATGAGTGCCCCTGCCGCCACCGAGGGTCTCTGATCAACACACACGCCAGCATCAGCACTCTGCTCAGGGGACAGAAGCAGTTAGCCCGTGCCCTGGGACTGACCCCAGAGTCACAGTAAACCAGCCCCATGCTTAAACCGTGTGGTCCTCAAACTTTATGACAAGTTAGATATTTAGGCAGCTTTCCAAAACCGTGTTTATTTAAATGATACTGGACTGGTGTTAAATTGGTGAGAAAAATCAGCAAGAAACACCGGGAGGTAGGAGGTTGGGGCTTGTCTGGTGTATGTGCTTGTCCTGCTAATGTCGCACACCCCAGCCGCCATATCTGGAGCCCTCCTCGCCTGGCTGCCCTGGCCTCCTGCCGGGGAGGGGGCGGCGGGGGCGGGAACAGAGGAGCCTGGCGTCCAGGGGCTGCTTCCCAGGGAGAAGAGCTGAGCCCACCAAAGGCTTCCACGGCCTCCCCGTTGGAGGGGTCAGGTGACCAAGGGCCCAGGTGACAGAGGCCCAGGTGATCAGGGGCCAGGTGACAGAGGCCCAGGTGACTGAGGGCCAGATGACAGGCCCAGGTGACAGAGGCCCAGGTGCTCAGGGGCCAGAGGCCCAGATGACCAAGGGCCGAGGTGACCGAGTTCCAGATGACCAAGGGGCCAGGTGACAGGCCCAGGTGACAGAGGCCCAGGTAACCAAGGGCCCAGGTGACAGAGGCCTAGGTGACAGAGGCCCAGATGATCAGGGGCCAGGTGACAGAGGCCCAGGTGACCGAGGGCCCAGGTGATAGAGGCCCCGGTGATCAGGGGCCAGGTGACAGAGGC